>NC_140927.1:9507317-9772317 GCF_045865225.1 Trachurus japonicus | reverse complement strand
GGTTTTGTGGTCATGGTTTTCGGTTCGGTTTCGTATACTTTGATCGTTGGGAAAATCAATCATGTCTTGTATATTCAGGTTAAAACTTAAAGAATGAGGCAGTCTGACATCTGATACATCATTGTGACAGTCTGAGGTTAAAAGTAGGTGAGATTCTGGCGGCAAGAGGAGACATTGATAGTTCCAACATGTTTTAATTTATTGGGCAAATAAAGTTATCTAACAAATGCTAAGAACAATTAGATATTCACTGAAATATATAACCTATATTTATTAATTGTGGTTCTTACAAAAAATATATCTTATAAAATATAAAAGCTAAAATGTCTCTTAAAGCTCTGCCCCTTTAATTAGTGCATACTAAATAATTTAACTTTAGCCTACTACTTTTACAACCACATTATTTACCAGCAACATAAAGTGAAACAGAGGCAGAGGTGTCCTGTCACAGTCAGTCAACCTCCTCCTCCTGCTGCTGCAGGTCGCGCTGCAGCGCTAATAAATGCTAAACGCGCTAATCGCTAATTGGCCGCGATCGCGATCATCACACACACGCGGTCCCATACAGCAGACCTACAACGCTGCTGGAGCATCTTCTAGCTCCGACTCTTTCACTCGCCATGCTCAAAAAGTCGCGTTAGTTAGTCTGTATTAAAAGTGAAGCCTCAGGTGTGTATTGCTGGACAGAAGAGGAGCGCTGCCACCACTCGTTGTCATCCAGATAAGCTGCATGCGCCTTAAAGAGACAGGTGCATTGGCTCGGCTCGGCTCGGCTTGCTTCGCCTCGCCGGACCCCCCCCCCCCTCTCAATTTTTTTTTTTTTTGCGGATTTACACGAATCACACAAATGACCAATTTGGGATCCAAAACGGCGAATTTCGCCGAAAGGTGATAAGTTTGCACCCCTGTTTATTGGTTTTCCCTGTAAAAATTAACCAAATATAGGCTACATCCCTCAAATTGATACAGAGAGTAAAGCAGAATGGTATTGAGGTAATAAACCTGATGTGGGAAGAAACTCTCATATCACAACTGTATCAAAAATCATATCGATCCGAATCTCTTTGTAATTAAGTCATATCGTTATCAAATTGCATTTGAATCGCATCGCATCGTGAACAGGAGTGAATCGTATCGCATCGTATCGTCAGGAGCTTCAGTGTATCGTTAATGTATCGTATCGGTGGCAGCGTATCGAGATGCGTATCGAATCGGCCTCAGTGGTGGAGATATACAACCCTAATGGGAACGAAAAACGAGAAATTACGTGGTTGGCACTCAATGAGTTAATAAAGTCACATAATAACAGAGCCAGTCTCAATATTAGAAATTCTCTGGTAATAGCAGGCTTCAGCAGGAACATTTCTGTTGTCGGTCGTCGCTTCCAGTGACGACACTCATCGGCCAATCAGTGGAAGGCAGTCGGCTGATGTCACGTTTTAGTAACGCTTCGGCTCGCTTGGAACCAGGGCTGAGGTGATACCAAAAGTGTACCTGGTTGCAGGTACTACGTGCTAGTGGAAACACGCAAATAGCGCGCCGAGCCGAGCCGAGCCGAAGCGCGCTAGTGGAAATGCGCCATTAGATTCTGAGTACTGAGATCTCCCCCAAACTGACAGTATCCCCCAAGGCTTTTAAACATCTGCTAAAGTGGCAACTTGTCTCATTATTCACAATCTTGTCTGCTGATTGCAAGCGGTCAACCCTCACAAACTCAACTTATTAGCAAGTCCACTTTAACTGATATTGTGCAAAGTCATCAAAGGGTGGTGGTGGTGCTGTGGTTAGCGCTCTGACAGCAAGAGGTTTCTGAGTTCATTATGTTCATGTTGTCGCTGTGCCTGTGTGCTCTCTGCAGGTACAATAACTCCCACAGCCCAAAGGTTTATTGGCAACTCTAAATTGCCTGTAGGTGTGAATGTTAGCATGTGTGCGTTGTTTGTCTCTGTGTGTCGGCGATGTGACGGACTGGCGACCTGTCCAGGGTGAATCCTGCGCCCTATTCTGGATGAGGGCTCCAGCCCCCAGACCCCACCACCCCCATCCCCCGACCCCGCCTGGTTAAGTAGACAATAGAAACTAATCAAGCTTGTTTCTTGTTTCAACAAAGTCTTCTTCACTTGATGAATCCAGGAAAATCTATTTGCTTCCCCTGTTTACAACCTCTGCACTGGAAATCTCACAATTAAACGTGTTAAGTTGACTTGCCTTTAATTGTTATCTCATTGTAATTACATAGGTTTAGGCAAGTTTAAATTTCATAAGTCAATTGTTCAGTTGCTTAAATATCCAGTGGGTTGTTTACTTGGTTGAGCGTATAGCTTTCACTTGCTGCATGTTAATTGGAAACCAAGGAATCTAAAAAGTATATGACCCAGTGGATAAAGGTACAAATCGTAACAGCTCTTGGCTCTCAATGAGGCCAACTGTGTTGTGACGCTCAAACATTACTTCAAACTCCACCGCAGCACACACACACACACAAACCCACTCGGCAGCTTTTCAAAAGGCCCTAAGCACATCAGTGGTTTAATCGTTACAAACCTCATAATACAAGACAATAACAGGAAAATCAATTAAACAATCTAGACACATATAACACCTTTATCTTGCCTTAATAAAACAAAGCCGCAGTATTTATTTAGTTTTCATTGAAAAACAATTTACCCACTTACGTACTCACAGTCTCTAATGAGTCAAAATGATCACTGGACAATGAAATTATGTGTCTCAACTGCTTTCACCCTTTATTTGGGATATAGGCCTACTTAATATTACACAAGTGATTCATTGCCTTGTGCCACATTTGCAATTGCACTGTGCAATCTGGTGACAACAGACAAGCTTTAGTTATGAATTATACTGCCTAAGGGA
Organism: Trachurus japonicus; assembly: GCF_045865225.1. NCBI lineage: Eukaryota > Metazoa > Chordata > Actinopteri > Carangiformes > Carangidae > Trachurus > Trachurus japonicus. The sequence goes on along the minus strand of NC_140927.1, from coordinate 9,769,443 downwards.
AGCAATGTACAGACCTCTGGTGAAAGCTTGAAAGCACTGACTGAGTAATCAATTGCTCTATCACAGCACTTATTGAATAAACAACAAACCCGGAGTGGAGCAAACCCCTAATGCATTTCTGAACCACAAAATCCTGTATCCATTCAGTAAAGAAGAGAATAGAGAAAATACTATGAAAGTTTTTGTTTGTTTGTTTTTAGATTGCCTAACCCTTTTCTACACTGAAGTCACATGAAGCAGGGTAATGAATGAGCCTATATTTGTCCCTTTTCCTGACACCTCAACAAGTATTTTTATTATTAACCAGATGGAATAGGTGAGTGCTTTCCCACTACTACCCTCAACCTGTCTCCAAACAAAAGAGCAGCTGATAAAATCTGAAAACATTACACTCACCTGCAAAGTGGAGCATCAGTAAACACTATTGTCTCTACTCAACACTAAATACATGCTTGTCATCCAACGGCCTTTGGACATGCTAATATGTAAACATCATTTTACTGATAGTGACTGAATTGCCTCCGGGCTCAAGGCTACTATACTATACTATACTCTACTATACTATACTACACTGTGACATAGAGGCAAATTCAGGGTCCAGGCACCACAGAGGTCCCAACAAACCAAAGTTGCAACGATAATTTAGTAGATTAGACATAGAGGCACTAACACTTGGCAATAACAACATTATGCCACACAACATTAACTACATGCTTCACACAATGGATAAGAAAAACACTGTTACTAGGCTATTGTTTGTCCACTGTTATTATAGAAACTGGGCGTTTTGCTGACAGTTAGGATTACACCAACGTTAGCTGAAGAAACCACGAGCCAGCTTGGGTGTGTCGTTGTCGGAAGGAAAACTTTTCAGTACAAAGCCAGCTGAGGTAATTATCAACAAATAAATAGGCTACACACACAACACGCAACAGTCAATTTGAACAACTGACTGAGCGTGACATCAACTTCGCTGAACCCCGAAGTTACAACTCTCTAACAGGGGGTGAGAGTCTCCTCTTGAGTTCACGGGGCCGACTGTGTGTGTGAAGGCAGCTGACCATCACCACGAAGCCTCATTAACAGTAACACACACTTTAGTGTAGTAGTGACCCCAGTTAACGCACCGCGACACCGCCGCCTCAGTTAAATCGATGCAAACATATTCAAATGTAACGTTATGTCACGAGCGGAGCCTACCGGAGCGGCCACCATTAAACACAACGGTGTAGTTAACAGTAACAGTGAGGCTGGTTGTTAAACGGTGACTCGTCGCTAACGTAACGATAACTTCCCGTAAACGTGACGTCTAATGCAAAAGGTTGTGTTTACCAGTGAGCTTAGGCACAGATAACGTGATATACAGTGACACATTAACACGAGTAAACGGCTGGACTAGTCTAGTTAAAAGCAAGGTAATGACTGTTTATTTGTACCGGTTTTATTTCAAACGGTCATCCCTGCTCCGCTGGTCGCTCGTCCTTCCTTAAAACAGGTGTGGTTTGCTTCTTATTTATTGTTATCAACTCTCTAAAGGCTTTATGAACAAACACACACTTATTCCCGCCCCCGTTAACACAGGTCTGAAGCCTTACCAGAGTAGGAGTCGTATTTCTGCCCTCGGTTGATGCTATCTTGGTGACTGCATTAATAGGGCATTTCGAGGCATTGACTCTCCAAACGCAAACCGCTCCTGCAACAAAAAGCCCCACCTTCCGGATGTGAAACAGTCCGGATGACAGGAAGTGACGACACGGTCGCCGCTCGTTCAGTTTGCCGTCTGTCATGGTCATCACCTCCTCATGTAGGCTACAGACAGTGGTTGACACCAAGGGGGCAGTTGTGGCAAAGACGGTTTATAAACCAAGACCTTCCATGACGAGTCAGCTTCCTGTATGCATGTCACGTGGGTTTCTGCACGGCCACGCCCCTTTAGGGAGACCAGAGGCAGCCGGGAGTGTATTGACTCCAATGGGAAAATTGAACGTGAACACAGATTATGGTCGGGTCTTTCTCCCCACAGTCACTGAAGTAAATTTTGGACTAATTTTTCACAAGCCACATCTCTTCTGAACAGTTTGACATGAAAATGGCAATTTTCAGACGGACACATCAGGAGAAAATCCACTTTGTTCAAGACCTGTCTCTGTCTCTACGACACACTCTCGCGAGATTTGGCACAGATCTCCTAGGCAACGTCAAACAAACGGCCGCGAACTCCCGTGGAAATGATTTAAATTATTTTTGTCATGCTAAATATGACTGTTAGTAGTGTAAATATTTAATGTTATCATAAGAAAATATAAATATCTCGCTTTCATCTATCTACAAATTGTATAAATCCACACACACGTTCACAGACAAGGTGGTGACGGTTGGCCACGCCCATTTAGAGAGACAGGAAGTGTATACCATTTCATTAGGGTTGCACATCTCTCTGTGATAAACGATTCGATATGAATCTAGATACACAGATTACGATTCGATTCAAAAACGATATCCTTTTAATACAGACCGATTTGATCCGATTCGATACAGTGTAGGACGATTCGATTCTACGGTTAATATTTGTTGTAGGCTAGATATTTTATAAAATAAAGAATTCTATGAAAGTGACTATCTTACAGTAGTACTACAATATTTTTTCAAATATATCCCCAAGCATTGTTGCTTTAAAGCACTGGCAAAAAAAAGAAAGAAGAAAAAGAGAATAACAACAAAATCACATGTCAATGTATTTATTCTTTGACATGGACCAATATCTGTGAGAACGTTTTTGTAATTAGCCCTTTTCCACCGAGCTGGTTCCGGTGCTGGTTCGGAGCCAGTGCCTGCTCAGCACCAGTTCTTGGTTCAGCACCAACTCCTTGCTGGGTCAGAGCTAACCGGTTCTTCCAGGGGCTGGCAGCGGAGTTGCCTTAGCAACAAGACTGCTACGTATTACGTTTGTTTATCGATGAAGCTAACTAGCTGAGCTACAGGCGGTGGCTAACAGCAGCTAACGCTCATATCAAAATATACGTCGAAACGTAGTTGCCGGTCGCGGCGATTACAGCGAAGACGGCTGCTTTTTTTCAGCCGGGTTTAGAGTTATCGCTCATTAATAGCCTAGTCTATGCTTCCACGTCAGGTCCAGTGTTCAACACCCGCAGGTCGGACCAGGTTGTCTACCTGTAGCAGGCAGCAGAGACAGGAGCAGCTCCTGGATGGGGAGTGTGCTAATAGCAGCAGCAAAGCTAACATCAGGACGTCATGCCCCCGTCCCCTCCGTTATTGGACACAACATGAAACTACTCCAGTTAGCGAATCGTGTTGTAACAAAGATATTCGCAGGAAAAAAATGTTTATACGTGGCCCGTTGATTGATTTATGAGCTATTAAAGACACCGCTAACGGCTAAGCACTCTAGCCCATAGCGATAACCGGTTCATGACTCTACAACCGATTCATCTAGGAATTCATGGCTAATTTGTATCGATTCAGGAGGCTGCTACCGATACAGCCGAATCTCTCACTTGTTAAACCGAATATCCGGTCGCATCGGTTTATCGTTCACAACCCTACATTTCATATCATTGGAGCAGCCGCTCATGGAGTATCTTTCCATTTATTGAATATCTTTGGTTGTGGGTCTGAGAAGTGAAGCTTCACTTTTCATTTACACAAAGACCATAAATTAATCTGCTCGCTTTCTCCACCGGCATGACGACGTCTGAGTGACCGGTCGATCCCCTCAGCCGGCCGGCTGCTGCCTCTGAGATGAGCCGAGCAGCGAGCTAGCTCCCGGTGGCTACTCCCAGCTCCCAGGTAGCTCTGCACTTCTCCCAAAACCTCGGAGCAAACTTCCAAACAGACGTCAGTTGGATAAACTGACCACAGAATAGGACTATAAACTGTGACTTTCTCGCATGAAAAAATATTTAAAATTAATAAAGTGATGTTTTAACAACGCTACGGCGGACTTTTAGCTGCTCTACTTCTAGGCTATCAGTTAGCATAGCTTTGAAGCTAATGCCGTAAAAGTCTGGAACGGATTGTGTTCCGGGTACGGATCGGGCACTGACAGGGAGTGTCACTACCCCAGTGTTTTTCAACCTTTTTTGAGCCACGGCACATTTTGTTCATTAAAAAAATCCCGCGGCACACCACTAACCAAAATGACACAGTGCAGCCTAATACAGTAAATATAATACAAATATTGTCTCTTACAGTGTAGTTAGTTTATTCTGAATCAGTAATGGTCATTGCTAAGGCCGGGTCATTGTGCAGGCTTCTCCCACTACACTCATTGACATAAAAAAAGTCCTATTTTATTAGCCAACTCTGCCAGACAGTCACTATTGCAGACACAGATGCTCAACAAAGCCAAATTATTTTAGGAGCTAAATGATATTTGTTTGGACACAAACTGTTAACTGATAACAAGAACTTGGATTCTGATTTGCCTCCGATTCTTCTTTTTTTTTTAGCTGTCAATCAACTCATGGGAGCTTGTCAACATGTGCACACTTCCACTCGTGCCTTCAGCCATATTTCACATCAAACATGAGAGGAGTAAACTTATGCTGTGCACTCCCTGTGATAGAAAGTCAGAACAAACTCTGAGTGCAACCTGCAACGCGTGCTTCACTCTGCCTGGTCGCACATCTCGCGCTTCAGATCGGTTCAGTTCTATTTTTCACGCGGGCCGCGAGCGCCGAGAGCGCCGTCTGTCAAGCTGGATAGACCAGATCGTACCAGACAGGAAGTCGGGCACAGAAAAGGCGAGAGAATCTGGTCAATTTTCAAAATTAAATGATTAATTAAGTTGTTGCTTGTCCATCTATACATATTTGACCGTTGCGTCTGCACACGAGACACACACACATGTTTAAAATGACGTGTGTGTGGAAAACCGAGTGAATACGAATAAGGACGGTGCCCCTAAAATAAAAAGGAGGCGCTCTCCAGCCGGCTCCCCCATCACTCACCTGCAGCTGCACAGATGAGGAGCGCTCCGCTGTTCTGGCGTGGATGAGCTGCAGCACAGCGGGAGCAGCGCGCGTGTGTTTTATAAAAATAAAAAACAAACAAAATGAGACTGGCCGGTCGGCACGAGCCTATAGTCACAGACACTCGATGGAGTGCTGAATCTCACTCGTTAACGGTTGAGCGTCGGTTATCGCTCTGAAAAAAAAAAAATCAAAATGTGCATCGCTAGTTTGGATCAATTAAGTTAAATTTGGTAATTTTCCACGGCACACCTGGCGAACGCTCACGGCACACTAGTGTGCCGCGGCACAGTGGTTGAAAATCACTGCACTACCCGATTTGCAACGCTACCCGATTTGTGACAAAACAGGTCTGCGCATGCGCACACCGGCCGCCATCTTGGACAGCTGCCTACGGCAACTCCACTTGGACAAACTTCATTTGGGCACTGCCCGATTTGCGTAAAATCGCAAGTCTGCTTAAAATACGGTACTGTGAAAATGATTTAAAAAAAAAAAAAAAAACCCCGCGGACATCCGTCATAAGACAGCCGCGGCAGACTCGTTTATTCAGTGAGTGTTGTGGTAGTTGTGATTGTTTGTGGTTGTCATGGTGATGAGGCCGGCGAGAAAAGACGAGAGTAAACACTAAAAGTCCGCCTCTGTTCCTGTTTTCTGAGCATAAAGATCCATACCACCACAACCAACCCTCAGTTTACATTACTAATAAAGTATTTATTTTTTTTTTAATAAAAAGATAAAGCGTCTCTGGCGACGCACATAGGGCAGTGATCCTAAGTCAATTCAACTAAGTTTGTCCAAGTGGAGTTGCCGTACGTAGCTGTCACAAATCGGGTAGCGTTGCAAATCGGGTAGTGACAGGGAGCATTCCCCATAACCCCTTTCGCAAATACCGCCATCTTGGACATCCCGCAATGCATTGTGGGTATGCACCGATGCACTCTGGGATTGAAAGCGTCCAAACAACATTGCAGCACCGTGCTCCGCGGCTCTTGACGGGCCACGGCCGCAATGGACACAGAAGTTAACTTTAGTAATATGACGGTAAGTCATAAATGTAAACGGAATCAAAATAAAACTAGTGAAACTAGTAAATCAACTTGGAGCTCGAGCGTTTATAAGAACCAGGCGCATATTTGTAACAGGCTACTTATTTTTGCACTGACCAGCACCAGACCATTATGCACAGAACAAGGAGGCCACTGCAGGAACACTAACAAAACTACTTTTCCCCCGACATATCTTTATTGACATCAGACAATAAATACGACAGCTTGTCTGTGTTACCACGACACAGTCCTTATAGTCCAGCACAACCTGTCACGCTCCCGTGTTTGTGTGTGTCTGTGTGCACCTGCACGGGAGAGAGCAAGCAGGAGGAGCCGCTGACTGACAGGTGAGGACGCTGTAACACAATAATATACTATTAAGGGATGTGAACACGTGTAAACTGTGCAACGCTTTCCGTTTTAAACGTGTACACGGTACGGTACGGGGGGCGACCGCCATTCCGAAGGACCGCCATTCCGACGGTCTGCCAGTCCGAAAATTCGCGAAGGTCCGTCATTTCGAACTTCCCGAGGGGCCGCCGTTCCGAATGTGTTTTATTTTGAAAATTGATTTTGAAAATTGATTCTCTCGTGGTTTGACTTCCTGCCCGGCTTGACACGACGCGCCGCGGGGACAGCGCCCGACCGGCCCCTCCCCCTCCCCCTCCGCCTCCAAAGTTTCACCCAGGTGCGAGTCTGATGCATTACATCCATGGTCTGATGCAGCCGCGGCACTCCTGCTGAAAATAAATGTCCTTGCTCTGTGCTTTGGTTAGGTTTAGGCAATGTAGAAAGGAGTTGGTTAAGTTTAGTAAAAAGGTTAGGTAGAGGCCAATAAAATCGCAGTTAATATGTATCTCCCCCGGGAGTCGAACCCTGATCTACCGCGTCAAAAGCAGATGTTCTGACCACTACGCTACTACCGCAAATAGGCTTGTTTACTCCATGCCGTAAACCATTCAAGATTTTTTCAGGTTCGGAATGGCACCCTTTCTTTCAGGTTCGGAATGCAGAGCCGGCCCTCCCTATAAGCGAACTAAGCAGCTGCTTAGGGCCCCGCAGCCACTACTAGGGGGCCCCCAAACTTTGCTCAATCATTTGTCTAACCGTCTCTGACAAAGTGTAACCCTTGACCCAACTGGCAACAATGACCGTGACACGCATACGTAAACGTAACGCAGACTGTGGCCGTTGTCCGGTAACGAGCGCGCACCACCCCTTCCCCTTCTCTCCCCCCTGGCCCCTCCCTCCGTCACTCACTGAGATCGCGATTTGCGAGGAGGTGATTAGCTTTTGGACAGCGACGATGTCCAAAAGGATATATCCGTCAGGTGCGGAAAATAGGAAAAAGAAGGTCAAGGATGAAAAAAAAAACAAGGACACGGTAAGGCTAATTAATGTTATGTTTACTAGATGTACGTTTAGCCGAAAAACATGTCGGTGCTTGTGTTAGCTCACTTAGCTGGCTAGCTGCTACATACCAGCCTGCTGCAGTTAACATGTCCTGGCTGATTTTAAGGTCTGTTTACAGTGAAAAGATAACAGCTGTTTTCCTGTGAGGGGATAAAGGATCAATCACCCATTTATTAATGGCTGTCATGTTGCCACATCCTCATCCCCTGTGGCTGGTTCCAGTCATACAGTTGGTAAGTTTCTTGTTTGTTGCCACAATATGTTTATCTCTGTTGGAAAATTAAATTGTGTGTAAAGTGGCTAAAAAATTCTACTAATCTTCTCCACAGCTCCAATGGTTACTGCTGATGATGCTGCTGACCAACCAACATCCTCTATCTTCTTCTCAACTGAAGTTTTGTTTTAAGGGTTCTAGAATTTAGCTGTACAGATAATTTAAAGAAAATAAATCTGTTCAAACTGTAATCTTTTGTAGAATCTTTTATCTTTCTGCTACATCAAAAGTACTGCCGGTTTGGAGCCACCTATTGCCATTCACAATATTAACATTAACATTCAGACAAAAACAAAGTAGAAGAAAAAATGACAAGTGCAATTAGACAGCTTTAAGTGTTTAGACTCTAATTAGTAATGAAATATCTGCTCGCCATCATGTTGATAGAGGTACAATAAAATATGCAAGGGTTGCATACGGTAGCTGGTTTTATGAATATGTGATGATAACACTGTGAGGCAGGGCCCCCAATTTTATCCTGCTTAGGGCCCCCAGATGTACAGGGCCGGCCCTGTCGGAATGGCACCCTTTTCCCATAAATAATTAAGGGTCGGCATTCCGACAAATTAAAGTAAACGTTCGGAGTGGCGGCCCTTCGGAATGGCACCCTGGAACCGTCAACATCTACACGTGTAAACGGGTACACGGATAACAAATCATAACCGTTTAGAAAAATCAATAGCCGTTTACACGTCTTCCCCCCTCCTCCTCGATCATTTCTCACCAATATATATTTTTAGGGGTGATAATGTTGCCTGAACTGCGTGTCAATTCCCCCTCACTTTATCTGCGCGTAGCCTACCGGTCTCTTTCCAGCTGTCCCTTCAGAATAAAGGCCGAGGGGGGAAAAAAACAACAACAACACCGACTCCTGCGGCCTGTACTGCGAAGGAGACTCGGCTTTGTGTTCATGTTCCATCTTAACAAAACCTCAAGCCCCGGTCCGAGTTAACACGGTACTACGAAGCTGGTTATCAACTTGCTGCTGACGCTCAGCTCAACAGCTGAGCAGCGTATTCCCTCAGTTGAACATCTGCAGGCAGAGACGCTCAGAGAGAAAGTAAACAGCAGCGGATCAGCGCGATCTCTCCCTACGTACAAACGCAGACAGAGGCGGCCGCCTCAATATTTATAATTCAGAAAAAACCCTGGTAGTAAATGTTTTCGATCCGAACCTGTCCGGTCGTGCCCGGTCCGATTACTGAGCCAAGGGAAGAGCCGGTAGCCTAAGCTGTGGCCGTACATATATTCAGAATAAGTGTAGGCTATTGGTGCAGATTAAACTTGTAAATGAATGCTGCTCTCGATCCGACCCTTCCTTCTATTCCAATAGAGCTCCGGACCCCACGTGACCTCCAGCGTTCGAGCGGCCATTTTGGCAGGAAACTGGCCAGCTCCGAAGCATTGACTGTAAGCACCGAAGCCGTCTGAGTTCACATGATCTCACTTTAATTCCAACACATTGGACTTAATATAAAAAAAACTAAATGGATTCAATATTACCGACCCTTATAATGCCCCCGGGGTGCTTTTCAAAAATATTTTTGCCGAACAAGACGTCCTAGATCTGCAGTATCCGGACACAGCTACCTGATCAACTACTCTACAAGCATACACAAGCCGGCTTTATGCTCTTTGTGCTCCACAAAATGACACAAGCAGGAAAGACGGTGACAAAAAGAAAAGAAAGAGGCAAACACATATAAGCTGTGAGTCTCCTTCGCCTCCAGCCTTTCCAAGCTGACCCAGAGCCGGTCGCAGCGCACCGCCGCATCCGCCGCGGGCTGATCAGCACCGGGGAGAGCTCCCGGTCGGCACCCCGACAGCACCCCGGACAGCTACGAGCTAACGTTAGCCATGCTACACTGCATTAACTGGGATGATACGACACTTACCCTTCTAGTGAGGATACAGCAGGTTTCTGCTGGTAGATTCCACAGCTGGACGTTCATCACAAAGCCAGACTGCGTCCATGTGTAACCCTCCAGGCTTCTGTATGCTTTTAGAGCAGCGCGATGCAAAGTTGATCAGGTAGCCTAACTTAGCTGTGTCCGCATACGGCACGTCTGGGACGTCCGCCGGCGGCCGGAGATACTTTTGAAAAGCACCCCAGGGCATTATAAGGGTCGGTAATATTTAATCTATTTAGTTTTTATATATATTAAGTCCAATGTGTTGGAATTAAAGTGAGATCATGTGAACAGACGGCTTAAAATCTTCCATTTTACTGCCTAATGTTATGCAGCTGTTCTCCTGGTCCACCGATCCACGTCTGTCCTCCCGCACTATCTACATACAGTCACATTGTTTACGTTACGTTGTGTATTTTAATTAATCCTGTAACACACAGTGTGATCGCGGTACCGACAGAGTGACAGGCAGGTTCATTGTCAATGTGCAGAGGGATGAAATGACAGCTGTTACTCCCCACAGTGACTCCCCACACTTAAACCTAGTTGCTTCTATACTGAAAAACCCTGACATGTCAAGCTTTAGGGTGTGTTAGAGGACTAATTTATCCGTCTAACCCACAGTCTATGGTCTAACCATCATAACTATGACACCTGAAACGGTAAACACAGCAGCTGATCGATCGAAAAAAATTACGCCGGAGTGAGTTTTTCTGTCACTGAAAACGGCTGGTTCTTGAACGTAACTCGGTCAAAGTAAGACGTATCCTCAATATGTTTAGCAGTTCTGTTAGGTCATACTTCATGCTGACAAAGTTATACATGTGAAACTTGTATGAGCTCGGAGAAAATCGCTTTGTTACTCTCGTTCCGCACCAGGCTCTCCCCTGTATCTACTCTACGAAAATCTGCTGATTCCTGCCAAAATGGCGTCGCTGTCAGTTTCGGGGCTGCGTGACGTCAGCGTGACGTCAGCTCCCGGAGCTCTATATCGTCCGGCTGCGGACACAAATGGGCGTTACTGTCGCCCCGTTGTCGAGGCCAGGAACGCCCCCCCCTCTCCCCTTCTTCTTCGTCTACCCGCGCTTGTCAACATCCGGGGGTTAATAGCTGGGTTAACATAGCCACATCAACACAGTCTCACCCCTTTGTGTCAAACGGTTGACGCTTGGTCAAGGCCCCTTACGTCAATATAGTGACGTGGAGGGGGTACCCTCGAGGTCGTTTCTCGACGAATAGGGCCACTCATAGACTTGAATGCAAATCCCTCATCGTCGGATTTTGACGAAGGGGGGCGGGACCGTTTCTCCCTCACTCCCAGTGCGTCAACAGCCTGACGAACGGTCACTGTCCCTCCTCGTCACATGCCTGACTCATTAGGTGCCCGTTTTTCGTCAGGTTTTGACGCGCTCGGCTTTCAGTTGATTCCAATGCAGTTCCCTTCGCGGCGATATGTGACGCTCAGAGCAAGTGATCCAGCCGACCCGGCTGCGGCACTGACGGACGCTGTGAGCAGAGAATAACTTTTTTTTTTTTTTCTTTTTTTTTTAACTTTTCCTTAAATCTTTATTGAACCTGATGCTGCTGTGTCTGACGTAGCTTTCGGCAAGGACGTCCTTTCGGTTATTTATTTATTTAGTGATCATGGTGTTTGGTGCAGAATAATCAATCAATCAATAAATAAATAAATAAATTACGTCCTTGTCGGAAACTGCGTCAGACCAGGAGGGGGGGGGGGTTGTGGATTCTACAGGTGAAGACCACTTCCGCGTTCAAAAAGCTGCTCTGTTTAATCAATATTCTGAAGAAAGATCTGATTATTAGCCACAACGCTGTAACCATCCAAGGAAGACTGTGTAACAATATTATGTGCTTCTGCTGAGTCCAAAAGCCCTTTGTAATATCAACTTTATTTTAAGAAAACACGCTTTGTTTCCAATGTCATATCACGGAGAAGCACTACATTACCCATAATCCTCATATTTATCAGCGACGTGTCTGATTGGTTGAGCTTGCTGTTACCAGCAAATGAAAAAATAAAACAAATTGAGCTTATATTATTTTCTTAGTAACTAAAAGGTCTTAACATCTTTTTTGTTTTCAACATTGAATAAAAAAAGGGTGCTATATTGTTAAAATTCAACAATAAAGTGCATAAAAGTTGGCTTGACTTCTTTCTTTTTTTTCATAATTTTCACCAGCATCTTTCTGGTCCACATCACATCATATTTATTGTAATTTTTAATTCAATGAGTGACATTTTATTTTTTATCTGAAAAACATTATTATGAATTCAAGGGTCAGAGGTCACTGATTAGTGTTAAATTTAACCTTTTTGACCCTGTTTCCTTGAATAAATCACTAAGACTTTGATGCGGGAAGCTGAGATTTTGATTTGATTTTGTTCAGAGCACTAGGGACAAAGTTTCTGTAGAATTTCAGACCTGTCGGACGTCCAGAAGGGTCACAGCTGACTGTCCAGGCTCGTTTCTCGGCCTTCAAAGCCTAGATTTAGAAGCCTCTGACCTTAAAGGAGAAATGCAATTCTTTAATAGCTTCCAGGTGCTTTGGCCTATCAGGCTGAATTTTTAGCTAAAGGAGCTGGTGTACGATCAGGAAGTAGGGGAGCTGTGCATAAAGCCAATCGAAAAGTAATGGCTCGATCAGGACCAAACACACATCTACGCGTTCGTCTTGGGCCCCCGAACCATATATTACGAAATCAGAACTGTACGACTTTTGGAAATGTGTTTTTTCTATTTCGGCCTTTTCAGACTCAGAGTCTGTCAGACTTAAAGCTTGAGAGACCCTCTTAGTCAGAAAAGCCGAAATAGACAAAACACATTTCCAAAAGTCGTACAGTTCTGATTTCGTAATATATGGTTCGGGGGCCCAAGACGAACGCGTAGATGTGTGTTTGGTCCTGATCGAGCCATTACTTTTCGAGAGGCGGGGCTTCAAACAGTCGCATTCCTCTGTATCCTTGAGGCCGCCGTTTCCATAGAAACCGACCAAATCACTTGAAACTTGGCCTGTGGACTCATGGTGAGGCCCTTATCCATCACCCCGAGACCCAACTCTGTGGGAGCATGGGAAAGCCAAGTGGCCCCCGGGGCCCCCTGGGGCCCCTAGAGCAACGGGACCAAAATATTCTGATAGAGGACTCTCTGATATACAACCTATTAATATTTCATGATGATAACTCAAAGCGTGTATGTTTTGTTGAGAAAAAGCAGGAATGGCTGGATTCACTTTGATGTTTGACCCCTGTGACCTTTGACACTTACCAATTGGCTTTATGCACAGCTCCCCTACTTCCTGATCGTACACCAGCTCCTTTAGCTAAAAATTCAGCCTGATAGGCCAAAGCACCTGGAAGCTATTAAAGAATTGCATTTCTCCTTTAAGGTCAGAGGCTTCTAAATCTAGGCTTTGAAGGCCGAGAAACGAGCCTGGACAGTCAGCTGTGACCCTTCTGGACGTCCGACAGGTCTGAAATTCTACAGAAACTTTGTCCCTAGTGCTCTGAACAAAATCAAATCAAAATCTCAGCTTCCCGCATCAAAGTCTTAGTGATTTATTCAAGGAAACAGGGTCAAAAAGGTTAAATTTAACACTAATCAGTGACCTCTGACCCTTGAATTCATAATAATGTTTTTCAGATAAAAAATAAAATGTCACTCATTGAATTAAAAATTACAATAAATATGATGTGATGTGGACCAGAGAGATGCTGGTGAAAATTATGAAAAAAAAGAAAGAAGTCAAGCCAACTTTTATGCACTTTATTGTTGAATTTTAACAATATAGCACCCTTTTTTTATTCAATGTTGAAAACAAAAAAGATGTTAAGACCTTTTAGTTACTAAGAAAATAATATAAGCTCAATTTGTTTTATTTTTTCATTTGCTGATAACAGCAAGCTCAACCAATCAGACACGTCGCTGATAAATATGAGGATTATGGGTAATGTAGTGCTTCCCCGTGATATGACATTGGAAACAAAGCATGTTTTCTTAAAATAAAGTTGATATTACAAAGGGCTTTTGGACTCAGCAGAAGCACATAATATTGTTACACAGTCTTCCTTGGATGGTTACAGCGTTGTGGCTAATAATCAGATCTTTCTTCAGAATATTGATTAAACAGAGCAGCTTTTTGAACGCGGAAGTGGTCTTCACCTGTAGAATCCACAACCCCCCCCCTCCTGGTCTGACGCAGTTTCCGACAAGGACCTAATTTATTTATTTATTTATTGATTGATTGATTATTCTGCACCAAACACCATGATCACTAAATAAATAAATAACCGAAAGGACGTCCTTGCCGAAAGCTACGTCAGACACAGCAGCATCAGGTTCAATAAAGATTTAAGGAAAAGTTAAAAAAAAAAAAAAAAAAAAAAGTTATTCTCTGCTCACAGCGTCCGTCAGTGCCGCAGCCGGGTCGGCTGGATCACTTGCTCTGAGCGTCACATATCGCCGCGAAGGGAACTGCATTGGAATCAACTGAAAGCCGAGCGCGTCAAAACCTGACGAAAAACGGGCACCTAATGAGTCAGGCATGTGACGAGGAGGGACAGTGACCGTTCGTCAGGCTGTTGACGCACTGGGAGTGAGGGAGAAACGGTCCCGCCCCCCTTCGTCAAAATCCGACGATGAGGGATTTGCATTCAAGTGAGTGGCCCTATTCGTCGAGAAACGACCTCGAGGGTACCCCCTCCACGTCACTATATTGACGTAAGGGGCCTTGACCAAGCGTCAACCGTTTGACGCAAAGGGGTGAGACTGTGTTGGCCACATCCGCTAGTCAGTTTATACGACAGGTAGCGTAGAGCTACCATTAGTAAGCTAAGCAAGATAAAGAACGTTAATTTTAATTTAATCTTTCGTTTGATTTACATAGTCAGTTTGATTACGATCGAGATTTTTTTTTAACTTGATTTAACCTAATGGATTAAATTGACCGAATCTGTTCCCTTCGTCTTGACTAGGCTACTCGTTCTGTCCTCTTTTGATCCTCCTCCATGTTTTTCTTTCCTTTCCTTCATCCTTCCTTTTGACCCATCTGTTCAACTATCTTACCTCCATTTACCTTCCTTTCCTCCCAGGTTGGCATTTCAGTCTTTCCAGCTCACATTCGGATTTCTGTACACACGTTAGGCTGCAGAGCCTCCAGACAGGGCTGCTGTGTCCATAACGCTGCACACATGAAGCTTCACTTTTCATTCAAATAAACTAATGCAACTGCCACAATAAGATTTCATCAATGAAACCAGCATTTATCTCCTAAAAAGAGTTAAACCAGCCGGTGGTTTACCTCTAAAAATCTACGGATAAGTTCATTAACAGTCGTTTTCCCCCGCGAGGTGACGGAGTAGTCTGGCCGGTCGAGCACGTCAGGAGACGGGGTTGCTGCCTCTGTGATGTCCCGGTCACAGCTCATATTTATCCAATATTTATTTTATCCAAACGACGGCTGTTTAGAAGTTAACCTCGAAGCGAAGCTCCAGGTCCGAGCAGTGACCGCGGCATCACAGAGGCAGCAGCCCGGCTCCTGACGTGCTCCGCCGGCCAGCCTGCAATCGTCACCCCGGGGAGAAAACGACTGCTAATTAACTTACCCGATGGCTTTTAGAGGTTTACCATCGGCTGCTTAAACTTCTTTTAGGGAATAAATGTTGGTCTCTTTGATGAAATCTGTGGCAGTAGCAGAAGTTTGTTTGAATAAAAAACCATGGTTGGACAGTAGCAGTGCTGCCTTGGGGTCAGTCTACGCACAGAAAACACCACATTTACATAAATAAATAAATACTTTAAAACGAGCCAGGCCTGTCTCAGAGCTGGCAAGACTCTCCGGTGGCATATTGAACGATTAAATGCCGTTAACGGGACGAGAGAGCAGTCAAAACGGCAGCTCCAAGCTAGCTACAGCGAGGGTAGGTTCATTTCCTGTTTACAAAGTAAAAGCACCTAAGCGATAAAAGGCAACGGGTATTTTATTTTGTGAAAATAACCGGAAGTGCGTTGCTCACTACGGCTAGTTTTACTAGCGCCAGAGAACGCCGACTTCGTCGGAACAAATTTGTAAACAGCGGGTATTTTGTCAGATTTTCAACACAGTGGGGATCTAAACGACCACTTTCTCGCCTGAAAATGTTTCAAATGTTGCTAAAGTTATATATTTACAGAGTTTAGCAGCAGCTAGCCGCTCGCTAGAATGCTACTTCAACCGGAAGTACGCCCATAGGCGTCGCCGTGTGCAATATTTTTTTTCGTAGGATGAGTCCGGGAAAGTCCCGCCTTCCCCGCCTCTGATTGGCTGGATGAATTCTCCTTCAATTGACGTCATCTCACAACAGTACTGTAGTAAACTAAAATACACACAACTGAAAAAGAAAATGTGATTAGATGCTATGGCGTAGCGGTTTGCGTTTTCACCTGCGGTGTGGTGAATCCGAGTTCGATCCCCGCTGGTTTCACATTTAAAAAAAATTAGTTTTTAAATTTATATTCCAAGTTTACATTTTGAGTTTGAGAGAAGTGTAATTGTGCCATTGGTTAGGTTTAGGCAATGAGGAAAGGAGTTGGTTAAAGCCTGGTTTATGCTTGACGCAGTCGCGAGTGCGCGAGGCTCGCGCGCCACAAATGACGTAAACGCGCACCTCGCGACGGCGTCGCGCGCTGGCGCGTCGTGCTGTCGCGCACCTCCAGGATTTTGAAACTTGGCGCGCGCCGCGCGAGTGTCGCTCGGTTCAAAATGGATGAATTTGAGGGAAGACTGGCTGAGCTGGTACGCTCTAGCATTTGTACAACTCGTAATTAAGTTATAAAGACCATCAAATGACCCAGAACTCGAGGAACTATGCAAATCCGGTCCCTCCTCTCCTCCATGTGCATCTGTTTACAACAAGCCGGCGAAAAATCAATACATGGAGCGATCGATAACGTTATATAACTACTACACTGATGTTGCAAGGACGGTTGGTTTTCAAATCATGTAGTTAACTATCACAATTACACCGGAGCTTTTTAATTAAGGTAAATAGTAGAGCTACAGGAGAAATCCTGCTTACTTCTTCTCTGTTTTTAGTTGCTTCTGCTACTTCCTATTGTATTTTTTTATCTACTGCCCCCTGTCTTTGCTACGAATATTGCAACGGTGAATGCGGCAAGTATAAACCAAGGGGGCAGTTGTCGGTCTGAGAAGTGAAGCTCACTTCCGCGTTCAAAAAACTGCAATCCCCTCGGATTCCTCTGGGGGCTGGTGTCAGAAGGGAGCATTCCCCATAGACCCCCGTGTTAAAATCGCCGACTTTACATCCTCAGTAAACATGTTAAAAGCCTGGTGTCAGAACGTTTTTTCGTCTCAATCGATAGTTTCTACCCCCGCACACACTCTGAGGGGGGTGAATTTTTTTTTAACTCTACAGTTTTACTGTTATTAGGTTAAAATTCTGGCCAATCAGGGCGCGGAAACGTTGAGTGACAGGTCCGAGCAGCTCCGTGGACAGCTGCTTCGAGGCCAGTGGGCGGGAACTCGGCCGGCCAATCCAACATGGCGCTGTCCAGGCCGCCATATTTGAGTCACAAAAACGACTCCCCAAAACCAATGGGTGACGTCACGGACGCTACGTCCATTCTTTTTACAGTCTATGGTATAAACGCCTGTGCGCTCTGCCGAGGTGCGCGCGCCAACTGCCAACGGAGCCAGGCGAAAGTATAACCAAGGCTTAAGTTTAGTAAAAAGACCAGGTAGAGGCTACAGGCCAGATAAGTAGAGAGAGTCCAAATTTACATTTTGAGTTTGAGTGAGAAGTGTAATTGTGCCATTGGTTGGGTTTAGGCAATGAAGAAAGGAGTTGGTTAAGTTTAGTAAAAAGACCAGGTAGAGTGTAGACAGGCCAGATAAGTAGAGAGAGTCCAAGTAGATCTAGGCACTTATCACGCTTTGCCGACAGCCTGCGTTTCACAGCCGTTTCACAGCCGTTTCACAACCAAAACAAACAACCAATCAGGCGAGAGCCCTTCTAGCCAATCAGAGTCGAAAATGGAGCCCATCTAGCCAATCAGAGGCGGGAACGGCGGGAAAGGCGGGACTTTCCCGGACTCATCCAAAGACGGTTTATAAACCAAGACCTTTCATGACGAGTTAGCTTCCTGTATGCATGTCACGTGGGCTTCTGCACGGCCACGCCCCTTTAGAGAGACCAGAGGCAGCTTGGAGTGTATTGATTCCTATGGGACAATTTAATGTGAACACCGATTATGGTCGGGCCTTTCTCCCCACGGTCACTGAAGCAAATTTTGGACTCATTTTTCACAAGCCACATCTCTTCTGAACAGTTTGACACCAAAATGGTAATTTTCAGACGGAGAGATCCGGAGAAAATCCACTTTGTTCAAGACCTGTCTCTGTCTCTACGACACACTCTCGCGAGATTTGGCACAGATCTCCTAGGCAACGTCAAACAAACGGCCGCGAACTCCCGTGAAAATGATTTAAATTATTTTTGGCATGCTAAATATTACTGTTATTAGTGTAAATATTTAATGTTATCATAAGAAAATATAAATATCTCACTTTCATCTACCTACAAATTGTATAAATCCACACACACACGATCACAGACGAGGTGGGGTGACGGTTGGCCACGCCCACTTAGAGAGACAGGAAGTGTATACCATTTCATATCATTGGAGCAGCCGCTCATGGAGTATCTTTCCATTTATTGAATATCTTTGACTCATCCTACGAAAAAAAATATCGCTTCCCGTGTCATGACGGGCCTCATCACCATGACAACCACAAACAATCACAACTACCACAACACTCACTGAATAAACGAGTCTGCCGCGGCAGTCTTATGACGGACCTCCGCGGTTTTTATTTTATTTTATTTTATTTTTTAATCATTTTCACAGTACCGTATTTTAATTTCACAGAACTTTAAGCATGTACGCAAATCGGGCAGTGCCCAAATTAAGTTTGTCCAAGTGGAGTTGCCGTAGGCAGCTGTCCAAGATGGCGGCCGGTCTGCGCATGCGCAGACCAGTTTTGTCACAGATCGGGTAGCGTCGCAAATCGGGTAGGGTAGTGACAACGCCCATAGGCGTTCCCGTGTCATGACGGGAACGCCCCTGTCCGCAGCCAGACCCTTCTCTTCTATTCTGACTCTTTTGAACAGTAACAGAGATTATATTATAGATTTTCTGTGCTGAGCATAAGAATTGTTTGAAATTAATAATAAATAAAAAGCCTTTGTTAGACACAAAAAAATTGTAAACGTTGACACCCCTACTCTGATCAGCTCCTGTGTCGTGGTAACACAGACAAGCTGTCGTATTTATTGTCTGATGTCAATAAAGATATGTCGGGGGAAAAGTAGTTTTGTTAGTGTTCCTGCAGTGACCTCCTTGTTCTGTGCATAATGGTCTGGTGCTGGTCAGTGCAAAAATAAGTAGCCTGTTGCAAATATGCGCCTGGTTCTTATAAACGCTCGAGCTCCAAGTTGATTTACTAGTTTCACTAGTTTTATTTTGATTCCGTTTACATTTATGACTAACCGTCATATTACTAAAGTTAACTTCTGTGTCCATTGCGGCCGTGGCCCGTCTGTCAGAGCACGGTGCTGCGGTGTTGTTTGGACGCTTTCAATCCCAGAGTGCATCGGTGCATACCCACAATGCATTGCGGGATGTCAAAAATGGCGGTATTTGCGTAACGGGTTATAGACCCCCATGTTAAAATCGCCGACTTTACATCCTCAGTAAAAAAGCCTGGTGTCAGAACGTTTTTTCATCTCAATCGATAGTTTCTACCCCCGCACACTCTGAGGGGGGTGAATTTTTTTTTAACTCTAACGTTTTACTGTTATAAGGTTAAAACTCTGGCCAATTAGGGCGCGGAAACGTTGAGTGACAGGTCCGAGCAGCTCCATGGACAGCTGCTTCGAGGCCAGTGGGCGGGTTCTCGGCCGGCCAATCCAACATGGCGCTGTTCAGGCCGCCATATTGGAGTCACAAAAACGACTCCCCAAAACCAATGGGTGACGTCACGGACGCTACGTCCATTCTTTTTACAGTCTATGGCTGACACACATTAACATCAGAAGGGCTGACATAAGAAATTGAACTGAGCGATCACAGCATTTTTAACTGATTAAAAATTAAAGCGCATTCTCTATTTACTTCGTGAAAATGTTGATTTTCATTTTAATTCAATATTCAGTCAATAAAAATTGATTTTGTTTGTTTGTTTCAGCACAGAAGACTAAAAACACATTCTATTCACAAAGAGAGACAACAAAATAAACATATCTGACCACAAAAAGCTACTGAATTTTTCGGATTAATTTTCTCCACCAACCTTTTAACTTTTAATATTGCACATAGGTATAATAGCCTACACGAATAGAAATACACTTTGTCTCATAATACAGTAGCCTTAGCCTACATATCCTAATCCCCCAAACCCAGCAGCTACTTTGCTCAGAAGTGAGGTATATAGGCCTACAAGTGATTTCTAGTAAACTGGGTTAATGTTGAACCACTATTATGACCTTTTAACAATAAAATTATGGCTAAAACAATAAACTGTTAGACTTGTTTAAACATTAATTCTAGTAAACCTGTAGAGTCCTCTGGATTCACACCAGTCTCAAAAATACCAATAAAACGGTGCGCACTCATTCGCCCTAGTTGTCTGTTCTGTGTCTTGCTTTTCATACATAACAGCAAAATAGTCAGAGGAGCAGCATGTTTTCCAATAATGTCCAGTAATGCTTTTTGTCTAACACATAGCCTACTAATTTGACAAAAAATATAATTAACAGATGTTTAATTTGTTTTGTAATCAATGATGTATACAGTATCAACAATAAGATAACAGTTATAATCATAAAGACAATGCTTTTCTTGTTGCAGTGCTGTAGCAGTAGGACTCTGTGGCCATGATAAGAATAAGTAAACTAGAAAATTTCCACTCGGGAAATTTTGAATGGGCCACGGGAGCTACTGCGGGTTGTGCCATCTCTGTCAACATGGGAATCAAACCCACGATCTTAAGGTCAAGACAGAGCTGATCAGACAGACACATGATCATCTTTCTATAAGGTAAGGTAAGGTAAAGGTAAGGTAAAGGTACTTTATTAGTCACATATACAGCTAGTACAGTGAAATTCTTTCTCTGCATTTAACCCATCCCTGAGGAGCAGTGGGCAGCTGCGGTGCAGCGCCCGGGGACCAACTCCAGATTATGAGCCAGTGCCTTTGGTCAGGGGCACTGACTGGAGGATTAACCTAGCTGACATGTTTTTAGTGGTGGGGGAAACCGGAGCACCCGGAGGAAACCCACGCAGACACGGGGAGAACATGCAAACTCCACACAGAAAGGCCCTGGGCAGTGGGCACTGATATGGAGGAGCTGTAACCACATTAGGTTACCTGTGTGTGTGTGTGTGTGTGTGTGTGTGTGTCTTGTGTAATAGGGCCAGGACTCAATTAAAACAATTAATCTAATTAATTAGAGGCTTTGTAATTAATCAATCACAATTAATTGCATTTTAATCGCATATAAATATTTGACCTGAGAACAGTGAGAAGCATTTTTTTCACATGGATTTTAGTATACCATTGAATGACTGAATAGCTTAAGCAACAAAACATAGTTTTTTTTTTCAAGGTGGTACTTAACCAAGACCAACATGCAAATTATCGATTAATTCATTAATCGATATTTGATACAGATTTAAATGGTCTTTCCTGCCAATACACTATGATGATTACTGTAGTATTTAACTAGGCTACATAAATCACAGTAGCATAAACTGATTTGTTGAACGGACCAGGTGATGGGCTGACTGGTCCTGTCTAACTTCTGTGTACTGGGTGCCATTGTGCAGGGTGTTAAGGCAGCCTTCCTCCACTGCAGTCCCTATGGTCCTGGACCCTCTGGCTGGTGGGGTGGGCTGCTTTCAGCTGGGGGGGGACACCAACAAGGTTTAACTTTAAAACCAGATTAAATCATGGTTTAAGTTTAAATTCTGTTGCATGTTAACTGTGTTTTAATCACATGAAGGTGTGTGTGTGTTTGTGTTTGTGTGTGTGTGTGTGTGTGACTGTAATCACATGAAGCTGGCTCTAGAGTCTGTGTGTGTGTGTGTGTGACTGACTTGACACATAGTTAGTTAGTAGCTGCATCCTGTGTCAGTCTGATTTAGCTGTGTCTCTGTTTATAAACATTTAAACGAGTGCCAGGTGGACTGTTTATGAAGTTAACGAGCTCTGGCCTGAGGATCAAAGAGGTTACCACGGCGATAGGGGCCCCCGCAGGCTGAGGCAGACAGAAACGTGGAGAAAAAGAGCCATTTTCTGCCTCTGCACCGGTCTCACATTTAGGCTAATCACATGAAGTTACCTGTGTGTGTGTGTGTGTGTGTGTGTGTGTGTGTGTGTGTGTGTAACTGTAATCACATGAAGCTGGTTCTAGAGTCTGTGTGTGTGTGTGTGTGTGTGTGTGACTATGAGCTGCATCCTGTGTCAGTCTGATTTAGCTGTGTGTGTGTTTAGAAACATTTAAACGAGCGCCAGGTGGATTGTTTATGAAGTTAACGAGCCCCCGCAGGCTGAGACAGACAGAAACGTGGAGAAAAAGAGCCATTTTCTGCCTCTGCACCGGTCTCACATTTAGGCTTAGGGTGAGAAAACGGTAACTCCAATCAGAACAAAACACAGACCACATTGCTCTAAGGACTTCCTGAAAATTTTGGTACGATTTGGTGTTTCTACAGCAAATATTTTGGCGACGCTGGCAGTTTTAAAACATCAGGCCGTTCTGCTTCTCTCAGAAAATATTTGTATTGGACTCAATGAGGAGCAGAGACAGACGTGGCCGCACTTAGAGGCTCAGAGTTTAAATTCTGTAAGTCTCTCTGATATTTTGAGCAGATGATGAGTGACAGGACAAGTTTGTCTTACAAATTCTGAAAAAATTATGTGTGTAGAGTGTGAATTGTGGCCGTTTGGAGTTTGGATAGAGAAAAAATCTGGAGTTTTTCTGGCATCTCTCCCACTCTAACCGATGACATCACGCACTCTGACACGAACATTCCGTGCAATACACACCCATTATAATCTAATAATTTCTCCAAAAATGATCATGGTCATTGATCATGGATTGATCAAAAACTATATGACCTATCAAAACGTGGAGTAATACGACAATACACAAGACTTGTGTCTACTGTTTAAAGTTTAAATGGAGTCTCTAGGTGAAAGTATGCCTGAGCAGTAGACGTTTGTTAAACTCCAATGATTGGTCTTTTTCGCTCTTTTTTTTCCGCCCGTCCCATTGACTTACATGCAAAAATTTTGCGCAGTTTTTTCGCGACCTACGTCGCGAAAAATTCGTAAACTGTTGAGAAAAGTAATAGCACACCGATCCCGATCAAGCCGCACGTTTTGATATATAATATATAGTAGCGAATCGAAAATCGTCCGGAAGATGAAGAAAGAAAATAATAATAAGTAGGAAAAAATCCACACAATAACAGTAGTGCCCCGTGGCCCTAATAAATGGATGGATAGTAATAGCACATCTGTGGGCTTTTTTTTTTTAGGCCAAATTGTGAAATTGAGTAAAAGCTTGTCTCTGTTCTCTCCCAAAAGACATAAGTATTTAAGACCACTGGCCTCAAATATGAAAAATAGTATAATGGTCTTCACATCCAACATGTGTTTTTTTTATTTTTTTTATTTCATCTTCTTCTCATCTTAATTGCAGCAGGGGAATGGTGCATAATACTAGTACGTATGTGCTCTGCTTTTTATGCTCCAGAGGGTTTTACATACATTTATTCTTGGACATGGAGACAAAAAGAACACATTCTTTAGAAGAGATTATGTTATACTTGCGCTGGTACAAAAAACTCTTTGCATCTATAGCCTACATGGAGGACAATATTATATTTAATTTCATAAGAATATCCAATTCTGTTATTCCACATATGAAATTGTAAACTTGATCAGTTATATTGTATGACAATAAGATAGAAAACATGTTCTAAACACTATTATAACACTCACAAAACATACAAGGATTATTATCTCCTCCCATTCAAGACAGAAAAAACACATTACATTGGTGCACTTTTTTTATTCAGTGTCTCTTAATGAGGATTTTGACCTTGCACTTTTCTACACTTGAAGAGTTCATTTGCAAAAGCAGATAACTCCGTAAAAAATTCTAGAATCTTCATTTTTTATTTACATAAGGTGATATCAGTCAAACCAAAGTTGAGTGACTTTGAGATGTAACAAAACAGACATATCTCAAAAAAATAAAGTTTTATTGAAAACAACACTATGCAAAGAATAATTACAAAGACTCAGCTCATTTTTTTCAAAATGGCACTTACCAAGCTGTTGGGAACCAGGCTGATTTAGCAATGCCACTGGTAGAAATTAATTTGCTTGGTTGGCCTAGATGGATGCACTTTCCTTTTCTTGATGCTTGTTGTTAGATTATATTATGCCCACAGACCCTATAACTCATGATAGAACCCTGGAGAACAATTCATTTCAAAAATGTTGAGACCACGACCACAAGTGATCTCACGCTAATGTTTGGTAAAAAGTCACCACAGTTAGTGGATGTAAGTATTTTTGAATCACCTAGTTCTCTTTTTTGTTATAATTGCAACGATTATGACTTACAACTCGTGAAAATCAAAGATATATGCCGTTAATAGAAGCATAGTTTGACTTGTCCATGAGGTTTGCTGACATTCATATCCTGACCTCCTCTGTCCATAACATTGACTATAAAGTGGAAAAATCTGGATAGTGATAGTGTTTGGCACAGCCACTCTAACTTCCAGCAGAGAAAAAAGGGGCTGACTTCCTGTGTGCTCATGTATGCAGAATACAGACTTAAATCCTTTAGCTCTGCTCCTTTCCTTCACTGCAGGAAGGTGCAAAAGTTGACCTTGACTAAGTGGTTTAGATAAAAACCTAAAAAGCACAGCAATCAGGTATCTGCAGACTCATATGCACAAATGAAGCTGGTGGGCTCATATGCCACCATAACTCAACCCAGTCAGGCTCAGTGAGGAGTAAAAAAAACACTGCGCTGTTGTATTTGTGCAGATGGGAGGACTTTGCTGCCTTTGGCAAAGGATGATAAGACAGTGGGCAGTAGCTAAATATCCACTGGGGAAAAAAACAAAAGAAACTCTCAGCTCCCAATCTGGTGCACAGCTTTCACTCCTGAGCAGTCATGGCCGCTACAGACTGCCAGACACCTGCATGTTCTGATTTGGTGGCAGTTTTGTCTGCACAGCACTCAGACTTCAAAAGGGCAAGAGCTGAGGCCACACTGCCCACTAACACACAGCCAGTCTAAAAGCACAAATTAAATTTTAGTTGAGAAGAGTGGCACCTCTGCTTTTTCACATTGCCAAGGGCTTCACAATCAATAAAGCTAAGAAATATATTCCATATTGTATCATATTAACAGTCAGGGAATAATAATTGAGCGCATTAATCACCATCACCACCAGGTGGAGCCTTAAAGTTGCTTGGTTAGTCAGGTCATCTCTAAACAACCTTTCTGACATGAGATATGCCAATCCATTTGGGACATTCCTTCATTTGTCATATTGATTTTATATTATCTGGTAAGTGCATTTCACATTGCGCTGGCAGTATGTATGAATGGGGCTAAAGACTAATTTTGTTTTCAGTAATTTTTCATCATAAATTTCAATCACTATCATGAAGTTATCACCAATTTGAATCATTACTAAAAATACAATTTATAAAAAGCAAAAAAAAAACAAAATAGACATATTACATAATAGTGCTTTTGCTATGTTTATTGAGATGTCAGACATGGGTTTTGCACTTGGCATGAGACATATTATTTAAAAAAATGATTACTTTAAAAAAAAATAAGGTATACAAGACCACTTGGGCCAAAAAGCATTCAGTGATTTTATAACCTGGAGCCAAAAAAGAGATCACAGCCAATTGCAATTTTTAATTCCTATCATTCAAAACTTTGAATTAGTTGAAATGATCCTTTGCAACATCCAATTCATTGACAGCATCAATAAATAAAAAGTTTCTTTGCTTACCTCTAGTTATTGCTGTCTTTAACAGAGGAATGTGTCATATTGTATACTGAGCTAAGCTGCACGCAGTCATTTGTTTCCTTGAATGTACTCATACCCAAGTGTCACAATCCTACTGAGGCAAAAATATCATCTATGTCATCATGGCGCTCACGGTTGGTGGTCTGAGGTGTTGTCTTATAAGTGGTCCTGCTTCTTTGACCAGGCTTTGACAGTCCTGACATAGATAGCTCACTGCTCCTCCTTCGTCTCTTCACATGTTTCCTTTTTCCACCCGTTTTGATTTGACTCTTGAGTGACTGACATCGCGTTCTCAGTAGAGTCTTTCTCCTCTCTGGGGCAGAGGAATGGCAGGTTCTCGGTGCTGGCCCTTGACGAAATGTGGCCCAGAAAACATCTTGTCTGAAGCTCTGCAGCTTCCTCTGGGTACTGAGGATGAGGAGAAATCATATGAGCGTGCAACATTTGTCATAGAATGATAAAGTAAGTTGTTTCTGTGATGTTGCTCTTACTTGTAACCCGCATCCTCTAGGCATTTCATCTTGTGGCACTTCAAACGCAGGAAGGTTAAAAGACGTTTTTCCTTATCCATCCTCTGGGATCTGCACCACAGGATCATTTCTTCTAGATGGGTTGCCATGTCTGCAAAACTAGTCGCTTCTCTCACTTTTCTCTTGAATTTTTGTCTCTTGTCAGCCTTGTGAGTTCCCTGCGTGAAGGATTTGCCCTTGGGTGCCAGTGTAATTGTTAGATAAGACGATTAGTTGACAGAACATTTCATTTAAATATTCTACAAATAGTAAAAGATTAAAAAAAAAAAATGATGGTTTGATGACATACCTCTGTAAACTTTCTGATAACTTTGAGGAATGGCTTCATGTCAGTGCCATGAGCTACACCTGGAAAAGAAAAAACAGTAATGTATTGAACATTATAAAACCATTACAGCTCTATTTCAACCTGTAAGAGTCACTGCATTACTACTGCATTAGTTGGTTTACCCCAGCTTTATGTGTGAATAACCAGGTAGGTGTTTGCTGCATTCACACTGATAAAGGAATGAGATTGAGTTTTATAGAACATCTGAACAGGGCCTTAAGTTCCACACCTCTTTCAATAGCAGTACCGAGGTCTTCCTTAGCCTTCCGTCGCTGGCTCGCCACTTTAACAATGGGTTTCTTTATCTTCTGCCATTTTTTCTGTTGGTCTTTGGCATGCATTGGGTGTTTGCTCAGTAACGCTGCATCAGAGGGACACAGGAACTGAGCCAGGTCTGCTGGCAGGGAGAAGTCTGTGAGGAAGGGCATGGGCTGGGCAAGGGCTACTTCTCTGAGGAACTCCAGGAGCCGCTGGTACAAAGTGGACAGGCAAACCAGGATACCACGGAACATCACCCTAACGAGGCGCAAGTACAGATGGATTTAGACCATGGAGGCTTTCAGATGCATTTTTTTTTTAAAACATCAATACAAATTTGGAGCAGCAAATATACTGAGTTAGGCCTACCTTAGAGCATATATATCTTACAGATGTGAGAATGAGGAAAAAACACTCACCAGAGACGACTGAGCATGCTAGTAATCACCATATTTAAGATCACAAACTCCTCCCATTTCATCTGCTGCTTTGAGAGTCTGAGACAAAAATATATTAAGGCAAACCCATAACATAAAGAGGACAGAGACAATCAAGCCTCGTTCAACACAGAGATACACATTTGCAAACATAAAACACATAAATCAGCAGGACTAACACATCAAGACGTTTCATAAAGACGCCACATCTGGAAAGGATACACAAAAGCCCTGCTGCAGCGATTCAACGTGCAGCTCATCAGCTGGGCGGCTCCCAGCACTTTGAGACAGAGCCACTCCAGCATGGGCTGACTGGGAACATCACACTCACCAGCCTTGATGCCAAGACTCCTGAAAAATACACATGCACACAAAGCCACGGGTCATTCCTGCACATGTTTGCATTAGCTACTAAGGTAACTTTAATATACAGAATCTGGACATTATTTCGATTTGAATTTTGTTCTTGACTTTTCAAATGGTCTGCAGTGACAACACTGAGCAGTTTATAATTATGTGCCATGTCAACTTTCAACAGTAATCGCCCCAACTCTGACATGATAGAGGTCTGCAAGTTGACAAAAACAACCCGTCACAGACTCAGTCCTGCCTTAAGTTTGTACTCTGTCATGTCTCTGGAGTCTTTGTCATTTTTTATTGTCACTGTGGATGCCCTCCTCTATTTTTTTTTTTGCTGCACAACAAATTTACTTCTGGTTACAAATAAAGTCACATGAACCTGAATCTACCTTTGGAACGCTTTGGGACACAGGTCAGTCAACTCCTTGAGAACCTCATCCAACTTCATTTTCTTCAGCCTGTTTACACATTGTTCAACCTGAGAGAGAAATGACAACATGCAAGGTGTGTCATTATGAGAGGACATCAACAGCTGGCTGGTTACGTTAGGTGAAACCCAATCGACTGGCATCATTGCGGACTTGGCGCTTACTTGTTTTAAGCCCTTTAACGTCTTGTTCCTTCTGAAGCTGTTATTTAACACGTAGAGCAGCTCATACAGCAGCCGTATCTCCGTTTGCAGAATCTCACTTTGTAGGAGTTTAAGCAGTGCCTCTTTTTTCGACAGCAGGATTTTAACGCGTGTACCTGTAAAAGGGGGAAACACGCACATGTAAACACTGCCCCATATCTGATCCACAAGGAGTGACCCCCTACCACACCACGCCACCACGTGGAAGGCGAATGATGTCTCGGAGGAAAGTAAGAAGTTTATTTTATCATCATACCAGGGCAGCCTACCTGATGTTGAACTGAAATTTATACGGACACTGGAAACAGCGCCAGGGAAACTTATGTTTACCCTGTTCCACGGTTCTTCTGCCATGCTGCTACAAACTAAACAAAAAAAAAAACATGCGGAAGTCCGCCAGCCAATTGCATTCAATCACATAGAAACGTCACAGTTCGTTTTAAAGGCACAGTGCACTGCTCATGGATGTATTATATTAACGGCACTGCTAGGCATTCAGCTGACCGTCTCACAGCAACGCGAACTAACGAGGGCTACACATGGATCTATCCATAGACATCTATCATGGATGTAATAGAGAAATAGACCCATGACATCTATCCATGAGGCTACTACATGGTTCAGTTGCCATGTAGCCTTCTTGCTGCAAGTAGCCTACAAAACAGTAAAAAAAAAAAAAAAAGGAGACTGGCATCCTTACTAAATTACCGGAAAGCCTTTAATTTGCAACAGGATCCAAGTCTCGTGAAAAAATAAATAATGTTTGCATTATAAATAAATAAATAATAATAATTAACCGATAGGCTAGTTTAATAATAAACAGATAGGCTAGCCTGCCTGCTGCACTTCTGTAGGTACTCATCAACAAGTGTTCTTTCCACTACTGTTATATGTTCAGACTCTGATTACTTTTCTTTGTGGAGCAGTGTTGGTATCTCTGCTCCAGGGTGATTAAATGCAAATTCAGCATAGTTTGTAAATGTCAATTTCTTGTGGAGCTTTTTGCTGAGTTGCAGATGACCTACTAAGGCAAATAACCAGCTACAGGGACTGAATGTCAAATGTGTTAAAACAAAGTTCTTTGAAATTAAGAGTGGTTTTGGTGTTTTGTGTAATTTCATATGTGTTGCCTTGACTCTCTGAAAAAGGACACCATGACTGTCATCTATAAAGAAAATGCTTTATTCCACAAATACAATTACACACACACACACACACACCATAGACTGTAAAAAGAATGGACGTAGCACCCGTGACGTCACCCATTGGTTTGGGGGAGTCTGTTCCCAGATAGCAAATGTTTTGGCTGTATTCTGGCATCCTTTTGGCATTTTTGGCTTTCTTTTGGCTTTGTGAAAGCCCTTTGGCTCAAATGTGGTATGGTTTTGGTTAGCCTTAATAGACAAAATTGGTGCCAGCAATATATGGCTGAGTTATGGCATATATCTGGTTAACCAAGACATTGGGCAAAGGGCGGGATAATATAGAAGGGTGGTATGGCACGTTTATGGCAAGCCAAAAGATGAAGCAAAAGGCGGGATCAAGTAGAGGGGTTGGTATGGCATGTTTATGGCAAGCCAGAAGATTGGGCAAAGGGCGGCAACGTCCGATGGTTTGTTTTGGCATGTGTTTGTAAAGCCAAAGGATAGCCAAAAGACCAAGCAAACGGCGGGAATTTGTACACAGTTTCAACTGACGACAGCCCTCCTACTTCATTTTCTCAAGCTGATCAACACGGAGGTATGTACATGATATTATAGACATTTAAATTTAGTAAAATCTGATTTTCTATCATTGCCTTGTTTAAATACCCGATAAGGTTTACGTTTTCTGCACAGTTATGTTAATTTTTCCTATTTCGATGGCAAAACTGCTGTGAGCTATGAGCTAACTCGTAGCAAACAGGCACAGCCAGCTCATTCAATTTAACTACATCAATGACATGCACAGAGAACTTAATAGATACAGTACACTGGCAGTGAGTATATGAGATAGTTTAATGTAATTAATGTAATTGGTGACTACACTTTGCACAGATAGTAGCTAATTTAGCTAGCAACAATCAGTCATTCCTTTAGCCTACAGTGAATATCTGCTGAAAGCAGCATAGCCTACCATTTAGAAGGTTGCAGGTCATAGCCTAGCCTACCATTTAGCGTTGAAAGTATCCACCAAAAAAGCATTGCTCATGTTGCTGTGCTTTTTAGCAATAATCTAGTGAGCTGCCAGGCAGGAAAACACAAAGAAAACTCCAAACTTAAGCCAAAGAGTATAGCAAGAAGCTCTAACTGCCACTAGGTGGTGTTGTGACAGTGCTGCCACCAATTTGGACTGAAAAGGCCTACTGCTGTGAAACGTTTTGTTATATTAAACCCACTTTATTCACTGCCATATGTGGGGAGAAATCTAATTATCTGTGATTTAATTGCTTCGTTGCTTTTCAGTTATAAGCATAATATGCATACTTTTTTACATCCTATTTTCCTCTGCAGAACACTGAGCAAATGATGGCCCTGGAAGGAAACCCAGCCTCTTCCTGAAATTTAAAAGGATTTGGTGAGCTGCCTTTGATTTTATTAGAGTAGGGCAATGTAATGGTGGGCTAGTTGATTTGAAAATCAATGTAGGTAATTCTCTCAATATTTTCAGGTCATCTCTCTTGGACCTTCTGGGCCTGCCACTTTGAAGGTTACGGTATGGGGCATTTTAAAGCCAAAGGACCAGACAGAAAAGGACACCTGACGAGGGATGAATGGAAAAGTTACAACTTAAAGTGGGTGAGTTTTATAACTGTATAAAGCCTTTAATAAAGCATTCTTAGGCTACAGTAGAAGTAATAAGTTAAGTTTGTTTTCTCTTTGTCTGTGTCACTTTAGATGCCACACGAAGAAACCCCATCTGCTCTACCACCACAGATGCAAGCATAGCACAGACCAGTGATGGTTTTACTGGGCTGGGGACCTGCAACCTGCCAGCCTGGAGTCAGTCAACAGTAAATTCAAAAATAAAAAGATGATGAAATAATATTAATCTTCCTATTGTTTTTTTTCAATACACATAGACACACAGCAAGGTAAATTTGGGCTTTTGGGACAGTTATGGCTATATTTTGGAAGGCCACAATTAGTTTTGGGTGAGTTTTGGCCTCTGGGTCACTTTTGGCTACTTTTTGGGCTTTCTTTGGGTCGGTTTTGGCTACTTTTTGGCTGGATTTGGGGGATTTGGGGCTCTTTTGGGGCAGTTATGGCTGTATTTTGGAGGGCCACAATTAGTTTTGGGTGAGTTTTGGCCTCTCTCTGGGTCACTTTTGGCTACTTTTTGGGCTTTCTTTGGGTCGGTTTTGGCTACTTTTTGGCTGGATTTTGGGGATTTGGGGCTCTTTTGGGGCAGTTATGGCTGTATTTTGGAAGGCCACAATTAGTTTTGGGTGAGTTTTGGCCTCCTTTTGGTTTGTTTTTGGCTTGCCTATTTTGGGCCATTTAGGGCCCGAAAGCCTGGCCATAATCTTGCCAAAATGACCAGCCAGATTTGGGCCAAAAGGATGCCAAAAGGTTTTTGCTATCTGGGTTTTGTTCCGCTACTACGGGGGTTTGAACCGCGCCATGTTGGATTTGACTTGCCATATTTGGAGCGGTGCGGCCGTTGGCCGGCCGAGAGCCCGCCCACTGGCCTCGTAGTAGTGGTCTCCGGACCTGTCACTCAACGGTTCTGCGCCCTAATTGGCCAGAACTTTAAACCTAATAATAGTAAAACGGTAGAGTTTTAAAAAACTTCACCCCCCTCAGAGTGTGTGTGGGGGTAGAAACTATCGGTTGAGACCAAAAAAATAAAATGTACCAGGCTGTAAATATGTTTTTTTAAGCTGTAAAATCGGCTATTTTAACATGGGGCTCAATTGGAGTTGCTCCCTTCTGGAGCCAGCCCCCAGCGACAGCCGAGGGGATTGCAGTTTTTTGAACGCGGAAGTGAGCTTCACTTCTCAGACCGACAACTGCCCCCTTGACACACACACACACACACACACACTATGCCGGTACAATCGTCTCATATTACGTGTGCACCTATCAACTGGACGTGTCACACCCGCGTGCTTTGACGCCTGTGCAGCAGACAGCGCCTGACGTAGTTTCCTCATTGACTTATAATGGCCCCCCCGTTCACGCGCACGTTCACGCGTGATGGCTGCTGCACGCCTGTAATCACACTACGCGTAGTGACCACGTGTAACATTCATGCGTTTTTCAGCAAACGCACGCATTAACGCTCGCGTGACGCTGATTGAACATTTTTGTCAGGCGCTCAGGCGTACGCGGAAACGACGTGCGCAAACTGTGTCACGCGTGACAAGAAGCTGCGTTCGTATGAAGCAGATTGTGCATGTCTGTCTGTCACTGTTTGACTAATGTTGTTACACGTTCACACGTGCGTGCGGTCGCAGAATCTATTGCTGCGCAGCAGCAACATCTGCGACCGCACGTACGTGTGAACGCGTAACATAATTTGTCAAACAGTGACTGACAGACGTGCACACGCTGCTTCATACGTACTCAGCTTTTGTCACGCGTGAAATACAACCTGCGCGTAACAACGCACGCACGCACGCATAACAAAGTAACCATGCGTGCACACACACACGTCGCTGCGCGTCTTTCCGGTTGTTTTGGCTTTGATTTCACCTCACACACACACACACACACACACATGACAGATGATATTAATCTCCTTGTGAACTCAACCAGGTAATGACTTTTAAGTTGACTTCATCCAACACAGACTCTTCTGATCTTTCTTTCACTGTCAGCCCATGACTGCCTCCTTCAAGCCAAAAAACTTCGGCTTGAGCTTTCATTTCTGTTACTATCCCGTCAAAAAGGACCTGGGCAAAGGGAAAGCCAAACCATTGTTGTGAAACATCATCAAATAGTTATTCACTTAACAAGCTGAGATAGTTGACCAGAACATACATCTAATGCAAATAGTAGAGAACTGGACACAACAATACAAGCTGTCTGCAATTTCAATTGAATGGTGAATGACTGAGATGAAGGAAGTTTATGAATTCTCTGAACAAGGACTCAAGACAGGCGCTCAAACAACTTTCTAACACCAGAACCAAAAAAACAGCATATATGCACTTACATTAAAATACAATAATTTAAATGCAGAGCACAAATCTGTATTACACATATGACGATCACATTTATAAAATTCTTTTGGGGTCAGCCTAATATGAATTTCTCACACCTTGTCACACATGTTGTCCTCGGTGCCTGACACAAACAGGACGGGCATGTGCTCAGGCAACCCCCTGAGATCTTCACTCCGCTGGCGATGAGCGTGTGTCTGTCCTGGGGGGTGCAGGGGGAAAGCCAGGCAGATGACACCCTGCACTGCTGCATCCTCTCTTTGATCACTCAGCTGCCTTGCTAAAGCTGCAGCAGCACGACTTCCCATAGACCTGCCTGTGGACACACGTTTCAGACACAGGAAATCACACTCACTGACTGCTGCTGCTGTGTATGTTGTAGTCTTTGAATGCACAATATTAATTTGAGGGTTAATTGAACCCATGATACAATATGATGTGGGTATTTTCATCTGCGTGGCACTTGCATCTATTTCATGTAATATAGGCTACAGTCAGCCTACTGCTGCTCACCTCCGACGAATATGTGCGTAATGGTAAACTTCTGTAGTGATTTCAAGTAGTCCTGGGAGGAGAGGGCAGTTTATTAACACTGAATCATACTTAAAGGGATAGTTCAACATTTTGTCAAATGCACTTATTGCTATAATCCCTATCGTCATAAGGATAAGTTCATTAGCTTTAATTATCGGTGCATGTTGTTTTGAGATTCGGATCGAACACAATAGAGGTGACGGTACAGGTCCCCTGTCCCTCATCAAACTCATCAAATACACAGTCCAACAAACTCCAAAATGCTCTCATGGAGAAGTTGTGACCTGCACATTTTCCACGCTATGAAATAATCATGTCAAATTATCATTACGACACACAAAGCAAAGCACGAAGCACTCCGCCCAGCAGCCATGTCTGTAGTTCCAGCTACGCATTTGCCTCGAAAGCAACTCCGTCTCATAATATTACTTTATCATTTCATAGCGTGGTGAATGTGCAGGTCCACAAGAGCGTTTTTGGAGTTGTTGGATTGTGTAGGGCTATTTGATGAGTTTTGAGGACAGGAGACCATGTAGCTACCGTTCACCGCCATTGTGTTCGCTGAGCAGCTCGCGTCTCTGCTCCACTGATCTCAAAACAACATGCACCGATAATTAAAGGTTATTCCTACCCCTGTGACTATAGGGATTATGGCAATAGGCAATATGCCAAAAATGTTGAACTATCCCTTTAATAAATCAATACAGTAATCGATCAATAAAAGTAGTGGTATGGTTCACAAGTGCAATTTGAATGAGTTAAACTGCTTACCCACACAGCATGGTAAGCCTTTACCCTATAGCCCAAGTTCAAACCCTTGCACGTGAAACGGATGCAGAGGAAGCCGCTGGATGCCAGGCCGTGTGCTAGAGACACCAGCTGCTTAAAGTTCATGTCTCCACCTGCACCGTGTGTGAGTATGACGGCTGTGTGAACGTCCCTCACGGAGGCAGGGACACACACAGCAGCCTCCAGATGTTTGGTCCCAAACGGCACCTTCACCGTTTCCTGAAAGTTAATGAGCAGCAGTGACCACCTCATCATCAATACGATCTCTGCAGCCCAGTAGTCCAGACACAAACATGTCTAGACAGGTCTTTAAAAATAAGCCCGCGCGTTATTAAAAGAACCGTTCATAACTGACTAAACAGAATGTACCGTAACTAATTGGGGCTGTGTTGAACTGAGTATACCGGTATGTTCACTTTATCTTGCTACAGTTTGATATTTACCTCCACAAACCTGTCCATCACAACCTGATCACAACCAACCTGTTCCTTCCCCTGATACCAAACACCGCACGACTACAAATGAGTGACATCTAGCGTTTGGGAGTGTTCATTACAGCTCCACCAAACAACCCCAAATGTATTACGAGATAGATAGATGGAAAGAAAGACAGACAGACAGACAGACAGACAGATAGATAATTGTCATTCACACCATTAAACACGAGGAACGAGAAGCAATATTAGGTCTCTATACTATAGTAATAAAAATAAATCAACAATAAATAATAACATACTAAACTAGAAAAAGTTTATATAGGTAAAAGTGAATACAAATCTATTAGATTTATCAGAAAGTAAAATGTAAGTTCAGAGATGTGGCAGTGTGGAATAGTTCAACAGTCTCACAGCATCTGATACGGTCTTATTTTTAGATTAGCCGCCTATGGACTGGTGTTGAAAATTAGCACTTGTGCTAAACACACTCAAGCAAAGCATCTGGTCTGTCCACTGGAACAGTCTTAATGTATTTGTGATGTCCATATCAAATAAATAAACATAACATAACATAACAATGTATTCTGCTTGTCATTACAGTAGTATTACAAGGACAATTCTACAGGCACTTTTTGACCGCAGTTTATAAATGGATCTGATGCCAAGTATTTTCTTGTAAATAGACAGAACACCATACAACATAAAAAAGAAACGCATTTATTTCAAAAATGACACAAGGAGACATTCATATTATACAATCGATCCACACTTGGACAAATTATTTGGCAGTATATCAGATATAAAGGCTTGCGCTGTGATTGGGCGGCAGGTGAATCAAAGTTCATCTTTTGCCTGAAAAACAAACAGACAGACTGATGTTAAAATCACGTGTGCAGTATGTTTCCACAGCAGTTCACTCGAAACACACTTACTCATTAAAACTTGAATAACTGACTCTTCAAACAACTCCAGAGTAGAGGAAATGAGAACAAAATAGAAACAAAGTCAAATAAAGGAGCTAAACTTTCAAAATTACAGTTAGCTTTACATTACATACATACATAGCTAGTACATTAAATCCTGCTGAATCATGCCCAACCCCCAGCAGACGTGTAATCAGGTGGTGTAAATTGAAAACACCTGTGTGGGTGTGCAGTGTCACTGTGTTTGTCAGCAGGAATACACAAAAAGTCAGCTACTTTAGCACAACCTCAATTCTTTCATCTTTGAAGTTTGGGTGCATGCTGTTTGACAGTTGTCTTGGTGGCAATCTGAAGAAGAGATTAATTGTAGTGACAGTTGATATACACCAGATGGAGACACACTGCTATGTTCAGCTTTTTCTTATTACAACACTAGTGCAGAAAGCACAGGTGTATATAATAAAACAAATGATGACTGATCGTCATTAAACTGCTTCATCGTCAGGTACATGACATCTGTACATGCTGGTATACTTGAACCGAACAGAGCCATGGTTAATGCTGTGCTTTCTCTTCCCTGACAAGGTTTAAATATCAGCTGTGGAAAAGTTCATTACATAACAGGCATTATTATAACAAACTACATAAACCTCGTCAGTCACAGGTTACTGACAACTTCATTTTTCACAGAGCTGATTTTATCATTCCAGACTAAGCACTGACTCATTTTTCAGGGTAGATAAAGTAAGTAAATGTGCCGTCCTGTCAAAACTATGCAAGATCCAGATTGACGACTGCTTTTATTTCCCCTTTCTACCTCTTCATTTGGCAAGTAACTACAGGAAACTATGGAGAGAGAGTCAGCAATTCATTCAGTGATGTGGATCTAGATTCTGCAGGTGTGATGATAACCAGGAGAGTGTGAAACTACAAGCTGAGGTGAAGGGAAACAGTAACAAGGTCACTTTGGTGCAAAGGGAACTTATTTGTGTCCCTTACCCTCGTTCTGCGGCAGGAACATGGAAACAGGTCATCAGTGGGCTGCTCTACAATCTTCATGTCCTCACGCACTGTAGGCTTTGTGACCTGGAGTTTGGCATATTGCTACAAGAAGAACACTGAACTTACAAAGAGGAACATGGCACACAGGGGTAGTTCATCCTGAGAACAACTGTGTATTCAAAACACATTTCTGAATTATATGAAACCACTTTATCCATAATGACATGAAAAATGTAATACCAGTGCAGATGCAATACTTTTTGAGCACAGCACGATAGTTGAGCAAGTTGTGTAATGTTTTGGTAATGTGGATTTTTTTCAAAATATCGACTGATATAACTCTGCAACTGCAGAAAATGTTACCTTGAAAAGTTTGTAGTAGTAACAAAATATACTGTCTCCCATCAGATGATTGCGAGCAAACTGCTGACCCGCCAGTGCAATTTTCCTTGCCTGAAAGATAGAGTCATAGCATCTTGTTTTTTTATTAGAGAAACTGACAAAATCTAACAAAGTTATTTGTGTGTCTATCCAAAACATAATGCACCATGTCTACAATCGTCATCATCACCTCTTCATCATTCTCACGAGCCCACTGGATCTTTTCAAGCAGGTCCCCCAGGTCCGCCCTTACAGGGATGTAGTGCTCCCACGGCCGCAGCTCATTGTAGAAATGCTCGTAGTAGCCAGAGTCCTGCTTTAGGACCACACTGTCTCCTGCCAACAGGTAGGGCAGTCGATACGCCGCCACAGTGCCATCAATGTTTATTTGGTACTTGTACTAGTGGAGATGGAAGAGAAATAGATATTTTACAGATTAGACTTGTGAAAATAAAGTGTGACATCCAGCATTTACAGAGCCATATGGACGTCCCACTGCAGATGTGTGTTGTGGCAACCAGTGGTCACACCACTGGCCTTAAAGCACTGGTTTAGACTATGATCTCTTGAGAAGAATGTTTGGGTTTTCAGCCTGTTCAATACTGTGGCCTCAGGCATGTCATCTTATCTCACCCATCTGGCTTTTTCTGAAGACTGGGTTCATTAAGCGTGTTTGAACATGTGTGCTGTAAATTCCTTCCTATGGTTGTAAAACAATGAGTTAAAGGGATAGTTCAACATTTTGGCAAATTGGCCTATTGCCATAATCCCTATAGTCTAGGGCAGGGGTGCTCATTCCGTCGATTGGGTCGATCGCGTGATGAAGAACAAAAAAAAAAAAAAAAAAAAAATTAAAAACACAGTTGTCTGGACAGCAGGCATTTTTCTCACAACCGACCCATAGACTGTAAAAGAACCGACCTCAAAAGCGAGGGCAGGTCCGCCGAAGCATCATTCCGGGTGAATCAAGCTCTCCGCCCGTTGTCTTTGTTGTCACTTTGTTGCCGCTCCACAGAGCACATGGCTACTTAATTATGCACGTGCTGACCATATGGTTGTGCTGACTCGGCATTCTGGGGGTGGAATATGAGGTGTGTTCATGTCTGCACCATTCTTGGGTCCGGTGTGATTTATCAATGGAATATTGCGCAGAGTTGTGCGTACACACAGCTTGATCAGTGTTTCCCACTAACAGAAAAAAAAACGTTTTTTTTTTTCTCCTCACCTGTGTTTACGTGCGGTGCGCCCGCAAGCGAGAGAGGCGGCAGGTTGAGAGGCTGACAGATGAGAGATGGTGAAACGCTAGCATGATTATTAAAAAAAACACCATCTCTCATCTCTGCCCGCACATAGACAGACACAGGTTCACATACAGACAGGGGCGCACGGTAAATGCAGCTGCCGCCAGCCCCCCCACCCCCCCGCCGCATAGTCCGACCAACTGGACGACCAAAAATTGGTAGATCATTTTGACTTGGTCACTTTAAAAGTAGCTCTCAGGCTGAAAAAGTGTGAGCACCCCTGGTCTAGGGAGTAGGTTCGATAGCCCAGAGCGCCAAGTGCTGGCGGACACGGTCCCTTATTTGTTGGTGCAAGCTATTTTTAGAATTTGCAGGTCACTACTCGTCCACAAGAGCGTTTTGGAGTTGTTGGATTGTGTATTTGATGAGTTTGATGAGGGACCCAAGAAATCCCATGAGCCTCTGTAGCATAGCTCTGAGCAGCATCTCTGCTCCGCTACAAATAAAAGTAACAAACCCACTCCTTAGAGTAGACTATAGGGATTATGGCAATGGGCCAATTTGCCAAAATGTTGAACTATCCCTTTAATTATTCTGAAGGGCTGGCGATTGTAGTACATTTACACAATTGCATGATAGGAATTATTTCAAAGTCATTGTCAGAATGTCCTTTAATGAAGCATGTGAAACCTCACATTGCACAATATTTATTTTCTTTCAACTCAGACACAACTCACCATCTGCCATGAGCAACTTACCTTGAAAAAGTCAAAGAAGGAGACATGTTTGACCAGAGGTCCATAGAGGCTCTCGTCATGTTTAAAGAAGAAGAAGTTGGTAAAAGCAGCATCTATCATGTCTGGATGAGCCCTAGAAAGCTTGACCAGCTCCAGTCGCTCCTGACGACTGTCCCTCCCCCTCCAGAAGGCTGTGGCATTCTTCTCTGGCCATGGCGGCCCCGAGTTGGCCTGAACTGACATCATGTCCAGGCTCACTCTGTTTATTGGATAGACACAACGCTGAATGTTTAATCTGGTTTTAAGTCACGCCTCATACATAGATAGGTGACAAAGAAAAAACACTCAGTTTTCATGGAAATGTGATGTTATTATGTCAAAGGGTTGTTAGCAGTCATGACAAGTTTCATGTCAGTAGATTAAAGACTGGCTGAGATATGACTTGATTTCATGTTTGGCTACTTTGTTACTAAATTTAATTGGCTCTGTTGGATAGGTGATGAAGATTGGAAATGATTCTTCCAAATTGTGATAAAAATCAAAGAATGGCAGCCACATCAATGAGGCTGACATGACAAATTGCCTTGTTTCAACCTTGGGACCTTGTATAATTTTATCAGATACAAGAACTTTTATTCTAAAGTTCTATAACAGTCAAATATATATATATAGATAGATAGATAGATAGATAGACAGACAGACCAGACACCATGGTCTGAGTTTTTATACATATTTAGTGTTTTTAAGACACGGCTTCATCACCTTTTTGATGGCTTTACTGCAACTTTGCAGTAACACAGTAATCAGTGAGATGACTGACTGACTGTGGCTTGACCTAAGGATCAAAGTTTGTCCCCATTGTGAAAAACTTCAAAACTTTCTCTAAGGCTGCCAGACTCCAATGGCAGTAGAATATTAAAGAGGATAAACAATATAATGAATAGAAGCACAATGGCTGCAGCTGCTTGGCCTCCAATGACTGAAGAGGTCTGATGAAATGAAAATGAAGTGTATGTTATCACATCATAGTCACCAGATCTCAACCACTAAGAGAGAACAGTGCTCTCCACCATCATCAAAACACCAAATGGTGGAACACCAAAAGGGAACATCTTTAGGAAGAATGTTTTTGTTTTTTAAATTGTACCTTCTGAAAGTAGACAACAGTGTCTGGTCTGTCTATGAATTATACAAAGGAACACTGGGATACATGTGGTGAATGAATATCACTCCTCACAAGGTTTGAGAGACTTTCTGAAAAGCTGAATTCTGGCTCAGTCTAGGTTTAAAATAAAAACCTGACAAGAACATTCTTATTGTCACGCACAAATCAGCCATCTCACCCCTAATAAAAATGCATGAGGTATAACTTAATACAAGCAGGAGAGGGATGATGAGAAAATAATGAGCATCCTGCCTGAGGTTTATTTCAGTTCTGTGCTATGACAGTGTTGGCCTACAAGCTGCACACTGC
Source organism: Trachurus japonicus (assembly GCF_045865225.1). Classification (NCBI taxonomy): domain Eukaryota; kingdom Metazoa; phylum Chordata; class Actinopteri; order Carangiformes; family Carangidae; genus Trachurus; species Trachurus japonicus. The sequence continues at coordinate 9,728,445 of NC_140927.1, read as the reverse complement.
TTTTCCACACTGTCATCCGCTGTGAGAAGTTGGGCACATTTTGAAATGTCTCCACGATAATGACATGAACCTTGTAACTAAAGGACTCAAAGCTATTATTATTTTTGATTCAAAATTTTCTGACTCAGCCAGCGGCAAATTGAAACTTAATCGATATTTATGCTAAGCTGTACTCGACAGCATTTATACCAAACCTGCTAGACAGGAAAAAGACTTGTATGAAATGTATTGGAGTATACAGAAACATCTACAGATATGAGCTGTCACATAATCGACAGCTCCTGTGTATTTGTTTTTGGAGCCACTTGTCGAGCTCTCAGGCAATGGTTATATGATATTCATGAGACCTTAGTTTGCGTAACACTTTAAATGTGCGCAGCAGTGACTGATGTGATGGTGACGGAGGCCTTACCTTCCCATGGTCTCAAGGACGGATTCAGTCAGATCATAAGTGGGCATGACGATATCTCTGGTATTGTTAGAGCCGCACCAAGAAAGGATAGGATGAATGTTGTCAGTGGGTTTCCTCTTCTCCAATGGCCAGTCGCCCAGGTTAACAAAAAACTCTACATCAGGGAGCTTCAACTGGACACAGAACACACAACATGATCATTAAAAGGAAAATCATATTAACAAATTAATAAATCACATTCACATGTCACATGTTTAGGACTTATACATGTAGTTGAGGCAAAGCTTACCTTTCTGCTCAGTGACAGGAGGATGGAATCCATGAAGATCCTAAAACCTACATGTTCTCCAAATGTTTTGACGTAGACCTAAAGGGAATAAAAATCCTTAAGATCATAAAAATCATAAGGGCCCTTTGGAATAAACTTTCACCTTCAACTTAAAGCCAATACAAATTAAACTCATCAACATCTGGTCGTAGAGACTGTGTGATGTGGCTGAAAGCTTTCTTTAAAATAGCAACTAGTACATTTCTAATCTGAAGTTTAGTGTTTGGCACAAATTACTTTTGTGTGTGGACAGTGTGAAATCATGGGACTGCAGATAAGTGACTACTAATAAACTACCGTGTGTTCCCACGTAATGTTAGCACTGTGCGAATAGGGCTTTAGGCATATCACTATCACAACAACATGGATTGATGTCCGCAGTGGTATTTTGAGAAGATTGCACCCTTGAACACCTGGTTTACAGACTACTCTTACAGGCGTGTCACATAGCCTCGGGTGCTCTTGGTCGACTTCACATCATTGTATGACCCCAATTACCGTCTGGCCTAAGTAAATACTACCCGGCTATGTTTGTATTCAAAAGAGAAACCATGGATTGTGGAGACACCTTAAACTTGACTTCCAGACAGTCCTTTCAGCCACAGTTACACTAGTTTCCTGTTGTGCTCCGAGTACGTTTCTTCATATTTTTTAAATAGCATTCCCCCATCCCTGATTTATCAGCATTTTTAAGCCATTTTTAGAATGAGAAATATTGAAACCATATTTTTGAGCTGTTCTGACAACGGCAAATATTAAATGTGAACCGTTGTGTTATTAGGTTTATGCATAGGTGTCTGTCTGATGCTTTTAACATAGCGTACCTTGTTGTCTTTGATGGTATAATGACAGAGGCTCTGCCGCTGTCCAAAGCGCTGAGGGATTTCCTCTGCATTACGATCTGGGTCGATACTAGCGTAAAGGGACAGGTCCCTGTCTATCTGGGGGATGACCTGAGGGCAGTGCATGTCGGCCTCCCATACAGAACCACTGGGCTGGGGGCAGTCACAGCCCTCATGGTAGACTGGGCCTGTAGAGGAGAAACACAGAAACACGACCAGGATCTTTATTGTGCACCTGCCATGAATATAGTATGTGTTCTTTAGGAACCACCGATCCAGAAAAATACAAATCTTTATCCATTAATTTAGGGCAGCATGGGTTGTATTCTACCTCGGAGAACGAATGGTGACTTGGCAACCTGCTTGCTCTTGCTCTTGAGCAGAACGTGGATGTGAAGGTCTGTGTAGGTGGCATACATTCTGTAGCGGACCAGGAATGACCCATCCCGACGATCCAGCACCTGGGTCCAAATCCTGGTGAACTGTTCCACTGGAGAGACGATCTTCACCTCAAAGGTGTTCTCACCAGGTGATGTTGTTAAACTGTGAGAGGAAGAATATGGAGAGTATGTTCCTGTTGCTGAAAAACTGCTGGCACAAGTGTAACACCAACTCCTAACACCGATGCTGACAGTTGTGTACTTGTAGTAACTAAGGTAGAAGCATAATGGTACAGAAAACTGAGTGTGAATTTTAGTTGTTGAATATAACACACAGTGTAGCCTGAGGAGATCTGAGAGAAAATGTTTGATACGTTTCTGAGCTAATGGTGAGATCACCGTACAGTAAGCTACATGTCTGCACTTCTATTTTGATTTCAGATTGACTGTACTGTACCAAAACAATATTCCCATTATTGTTCTATTACTTGGTGACAATACTGTAATTAGTCATGTTGCTATAATTAATGGCCGTTTGGCATAAACACAGTAATATGGTGTCTCCTTCTTCACAGACAACAATAATGTAGTTTTTGTAGGGTCTATGAATAGAACTGAGAAACTGATCTCTATCGAGACACAAAGCAAAGTGAAAGTGACACTGACTAACTACGCACAGAGTGCGATACCTTCATTGGTCCCGTGGGAGCTTTTGGATAAAAGGGGTCATTGGAGGTTCTCCAGCATCTTTTTGCCTGGGGCACTTACTTTCATGTCTGCTCTCCTATTATTGACTAGTTTAATGTCTTAGTTTTCATACTACACAACACATGGTTGAAAGATTTACTTTGTTGTCCTTTCTAGTGACAATTAGGTCATGACATGTTATGGTCATGCTACATTTAGGACATTTATTTCTTGATGAGATTTTTATATAGCCTATATATCTCACATACTTTTTATTTATTTTTAAACTTAAGACAAACTCGTATGAATAAACGTACCGTATTTGCTGATTGGATAATTGATGCCTAGCCTATTTTTTTATTCTTCGACTCGAGACAAAGTTATTTGTTTGTTTTAAAAAAAAACACTGTGTCCTCTGCCTCAAACACTAAAATAAAACAAGTAACTGACATAATTAATGTAAAAGTAGAATCTGCTTCACTTAAACTGATTCATACCACCTCAAAATCTCCAGAGTATGACGCTACGTGGAGCACTTGAAAGCAGCACCGTTGGCCAATGAAATCTTACATGGAAAAAAACGGACAGACAATTAAGTTCACTCACTTTTTCCCCGAGCTGTCCACCGCCTGAATGTAGAAAAATCGAGCTGGAAGTACAACGTTTGTCTCCAGTCCAGGTCCCCACACCAAAGTTTTAGCAGCACTGAGCACCGAGCCCGCCTGAGCCCCTGACAGCCCCTGTGTGAACACATCCAGACAGCAGGGGAGCAGCAGCCAGCACATCACACCAGGAGACATAACTGTCCAGGCTTGACCCCGTCTCACTCTGATCGTCTCACCGATGTCCACTGTCCAAACTTGTCATTGCTGCTTTCAGAAATACCCAAAACGCAGTAAGCTGAGTCGGGGTCTTGTTGGCAACGTCTCGGCGTCACTGTGTTTCGTTTGCATGTAGAAACACAAACACACACACACAAACAGACAGCTCAGCGGTGGCAGTGCCGGTGGGGTTGCGTTATTTTAATACATGTCGGGTATAACAGTCTGTGGTCGGTGACAGGGCGCTAACCGTTAGCCATTCCCAAATTCTTGTACAGTTCAGTAAACTATCTGCTGGACGCAATGGGGGCGGGACAAGAACGCGCGATGCACTGTTCCTATTGGTCGCTCCTCCGCCTTGGTTGGATTGGATTGGCTCAGTGAGCGATGACTCCTGATCGAAACACTGATTGCACCAGCACCCGGAAGTCCGAGTTGAGGATGATGCTCATGATAATTTTTTTTTTTTTTTTTTTTGATGCTCATGATGAATGATGATTCCAGGACCAAAACGTAATTTCTGTTGCGATAAATTCTTGAAAGCAAGTACCTCATACAGCGTCATACTATCGTTATATTATTGTACTGATGGATAGGTTGTTTTTAGGGTCCGGGCAGCTAAGCTGCCGGGACACTATTGTATTCCTAGGAATTCTTCTTTCTTTCTTCTTCCAAGGAAGTCATACTTCCCATGGGTGAAAACTCACCAAACTTCACAGAAACATCCGACCCCATGCCAGATTCACTCAACTCCAAGGACATGTGCCCCCCCCCCCTCCTAGGGGGGGCACAATAAGCGTTTAAATTTAAAAACTTTAAAAATTCCTACCAAACCAACGGTAGATGCTACAGTGTTGACACTTCACCACAATGTAGCCTCAATACTGCTGAAACTTTTGTCAACTTAAACTTATTACAAATTATGAAGTCCATCACTCTGTTTTTTTCAATAACTGTAAAACTTTTAAAATGTATCTCCTCCCACAATTTTTGCTCAATTGACACCAAACTTGCTACAGAGCATCTCCAGACCGTCCTCCACAAAACTTGTTTCTCGGATTTTTGATTAAGCAAAAATTGAGCCTACAGTGCATGAAAACGTTTGACTGTAAACAGTACTGTAAACATATACCATCAAATTCTTGCTAAATACATTTTCAAACTTCCTGGAAAAAAATGAGAATATTCTGGAGTCATGGTTGATGAAGTTTAGCAAATATCAGAATTTTAATTCAAAAACTGAATTTTTGAGAAGATTTTGAATTCTGCTCTCATGGGAACAACTGCAGTCAATGTGAGTGTGGAATTTTTAAACATCATATTTTCTCTAATGAAGCAAAACACTTATCATTAAAAACAAATCACCAACATTTCCATGCGGTCAAGATGCAATTTATGTATTATGAGATTTTTGTTTAGATGACTGAATTATTGACATTTTGACCATTTCATCACAACAGCTGCCCGGGCACCGGCTCACCTGAGTGGATAAATGAAGCTACACAGCAGGTCACACCACCAGCCAATTAGCTCAGTGAGTTAGGAGCTGGTTCTTGGTGTCAGAGATTGTGAGTTCGAGACCCAGCGAGGGTGATGATGATGATGATGACAGTTCGAAATGGCAGATGTCCTCAAGCTATTTTGCTGTCTAAATGCAATTTATGTATTAACAGATTTTTGTTTAGATAACAGAAATCTGCGTTCACAACTGCTGCCCGGACACTGACTCCCTGAGTCTATTTGAGAAGACACACACCATGTCTCACTTAATAATTAGCTCACTGAGTTAAGCGCTGGTTCTTGGTGTCAGAGGTTGTGCGTTCGAGACCCAGCCAGGGTGATGATGATGATGATGACAGATCAAAATGTCAAATGTCCTCAACACGAAACACAAGACAATTGTCCTAATGGTGGCATCACAGCAAGCTTCTAAATTTAAAAATCCAAATAGCTTGGACTGGACCATGTGCGAAGGCTCCTAACATCTTAGACTCATAGTAGATGTTTGACAAATACATATCATTATTTTACCTCAAAAACTGATTTTTCTTTTTCTGCCTACACGACAGTGAATGGCTTACTCAATTTGTGAAGCCACTGTTGAACTGCCATTTGTCAATTAGCTCAGTGCGATAGACAACGGTCTTTAGTTCCCGAGGTTGTGGGTTCAATCCTCAACTGATGCAAATTGGACATTATAAGGACAACTGTCTTGTCTTCCTATTCTCCTGTTTGTTGCTCAGAATTGCCTAAATTTGCCCAAAAGTAGCCCGGACCCGACCCATCGCTGCGCAGCAGCTATAATTTTTTTTAAAACCCGTGGTATTGGTATGTTGACTTAAATATAAAATATAACCATATGGCCAATGGTTTAATGTATTTAGATCTTTAAGTGTGGCAGTACCAAAACACATTGTAAAGAATATCACATCGTCCTGTGCCGCAGTATGAAAATAAATTTGCTTTTAAATACTATATTTATCATTAGATTATTATTGTGCTCATAGTGTTTTATTGTGGTCAGCTGTGGTGGAGCTCATTTGAACTGTTTTATACTACTACTATTAAACTGCATAATCTATAGCATTTTTGCACTATTTCTACATAAAATTTAATTCACAAAGCAATTATGTGAATGTTGTAAAGTGAAAGGTATTGTGTTGGATTAAATCGATATTTGTATACAAGTAGCCTATAATATTTGCATAAAGACACAGTACACAGTTACATTGCAACCATGAGAATTGTGATAGAGCGTGTGCAGGAATTGATAACAGCTGTGGATTTGAGACAACACATAACATTTTAAGATGTAGGCCTAGCTATGACTGTGAAATGATGTGTCCCTTCAGGTAAATTAGACTGAGAGGGTAAAGTATATATTACTGGAATAATAATGATCATAATAAAACCATGCTGCACTTTGAAGCCTGTCTGATGTTAGGGGACTTCATGTTCAGGGAGCTGCAGGTCAAATGGACATGGAGGTCCTGAAAAAAGGTAAAAAGCAGCACACAAGAAACACACTTATTATAAACATGCTAAATGACAGTAGCTGATTCTCGTTAGGGATCAGTGAAACTGAGCTCCCAACTGTGTACATCAATCAATGTTTATTTCAGTTTGCTTTTGCATCAACATGTTTTCATTTTTTTTGTCAAGTAATTTCTATTACACTAGTATAATATCAATAAGAACAAAAAGTGGTAGAATCCATTTAAATAAGACAAACTTTGCTGCCATCATTGAGAAAACCAGAGAAATGCCTTTTCAGGATACTACAGTGCGAAGAACTACAGAGTTCCAGTGATTTAGACAGAGTCAGAATACCAGATACAGTACCAGCAGTAACAGGTACAACATATACAGAGAAAAGTATCCCAAGAATCTTTTGTTTTTTGTTTCACCTTTCACCCAAGATTGAACTGTACAGTTAATATAAAAACCAAGAACATACTAACAAAACACCCTGTTCATAGAAGTCTGATTTTTTTTTTCTTTCAATTTTTTTTTTGTTTTGTTTTTGTGTTTCGTCTGCCATTAACAGAACTGCACTGAATACAAATCCCATTCATGTTAGAGAGATAGAGGAGAAATGTATTATTATTCTTTTTTGTCATGTTTAAGACATCTCATTCAATCGAATAATGTGTAATTCCTGAAATCCATGTGGCTTTGCTACTGGATTTCAAATGACTTCAGTTTGGTGAAAGCAAATGGGTTCAAAGGGAATTTAAGCCTCAACAACCTGACAGGAAGTACACAAAAATGATCACCAATGCAGATTCACTTGTGTCAGTGTCTGTTTTTTTTTAGGCTTTGACTACATGTATTTTGCTGTCTGTATTTTACGTAGAAGTAACATCAACAAGATTGAGACACAATGTGTTACATGTGTTAATGCTTGTGTGCATAAAGGCCTGATACGTTAATCACTAATCCTCTGTTTTGCTTTTCAGATCAATTCAAAATACAGACAAATACACAAGTACGAAATTTCCCCCTCAGGTAATGCTGTTTTCCCATGTCGTGTGGCTATCCATTGACATGTACAACACAATCACAATATGATACACAACCATGTATCATGAAACATTTTGTTGTTTATAACATACAGAAGCCTTCGGTTGAGAGGCCTTCACCATCAAATATAGGACTGCGACGAGAGGATATCATAGTCATCAAGAACAATATTGAATGAAAAAAAAACATATTTGCCTTTAGTTGAAATTGTTGCAAATGTTTTACACATGTACATAGTTTCCTCACTGACTCAACATCTGAACATCACTGAAAAAATACTGTTACTTCTCCTGAAGTTTTTACTGATAAACAACTCACAAGCATTTTAAACAGATGTGTTTCCAACTCCTTTGCGTTCCCCTCACACAGACAGTAACAACCACTGAGAGTATCGCTTGTCTTTATGAAAAGAGGACCACACTGGTTTAAGGGTGAAAATGCACAAACCACGATTTTTATTTGACTGAGGTGGAGTTAGAAATGGGAGGGTGTCATTCATTTTTGATTGCTTTGGCCGAGAAAGAGTCCACACCGACGTCTTCCTCTCACACACACACACACACCTACACATCTGACTGTACATCTGACAAAGGCAGCTAAAGACTCATATGGTGAACCAGTGGCGACCAGAAATAATAATAAAGAAACACCCTCACATTTGTATTTTATTTCTGTTTGTTGACTTTAATCAGTGCCACTGATGGCCAGTCCCAGGAACTTTTACTCATCTGATCAACAGGAAAAGTGTGATTACTACTCACTACACATTAGCTCTTTGTTAGTTAGTTTACATCAAGTGAGTTTACCCATCTTGTTTTTTTTGTTTTGTTTTTTTTATGGCACGTGAATAGTATATAGATTCATTCTATAGATATAAACACACTGTGTCCAGAAAACACTTTCTTCCTTTCAGCCTCTGTATACGTCTCACACCAATCTGTTCTCTGTTTTTATAAAATTATAGTTGGGGAGTGAGATATTCCTCATCATCATTTAATGCTTTTAATTAGCAGCAGCCGAAAAGTGAAATTAAATTTGTGTGATTAGACTGTGCAGAGTTAAGTGTGAGCAGTATTGATTTGTGTTTGCACTGTGCAGCCCAGAGTAATTGGTATGAACAAAGTTTTAGCATTATTCTAGGTGTGTGTAGAGAAAGCGAACAGTGTGCATTTATACTGTGTCAAGTAATATTTACTGAGAAAAATAAAATAATTCAAATGAAAACAAATAGAAAAAAGGAAAAGAACAAAACTTTTGGCTTAATAGCAATGCAGGTATATATTTCCATTTTTATATATAGTTTTTTGTCAGTATTTCAAAAAATATAAAGTTTCTCATAGTTTCTGTTGTTGGCTTACATCATTAAATAAAACTTTTTATTTTTGTTTCTCTTGTTAAAGTAGCATGCTGCTTTTAATATGGCAGTTGGAAATTTTAATAGTCATCCATTTTTGTTTCATGCATTTCTTGTTGGTTTCTTATCTTTTGAGTATCTACACAGTGAGGTCCAGAAAACCCAACCATACACACGTACACACACACACACACACACACACACACACACACGTACACACACACACACACACACACACACACACACACACACACACGCGCGCACACACACACACAGACTTGTTGGATATTTCCAGTTCCAGTTTCTTCGGTCCCTCGAACGCCGCCATCATCTTTCCGTCCTCATCGCTGCGTGTCTAGACAAGGAGCTAGCCCATCCTCGTCATTCAGCAATGTGACAGTGCCGTTCATATTAGCCAGTCCACAAGCCGCAAAGACAATGTCACTCTGGAGTCTCTCATTTAACAGCTCTCATTAGTAGAGTGAAAAGTCCCCGTGCCGGCATAAAGCTTTCAACAGTCCAAGGCCCTCAGCCCCCTGTCCTGCTCTTAGAACTGGTACCACTTCTTATCCTTGCACTTCAGCATCAGCTGTAAAGAGACAAAAATCATATTCTATTGGTGATGAGAGGAAGTTGTCGCTGCCTCACTTCCAGCAGGAGTGTGATTTTTTGGAATGACATTTTAAAAATTTGCCTCAAATGTTTTCTATCATTACTGTACATTATATAATCACTGTGTATCATTGTCATAAAAATTAGGGAAAGGGGATTGGAAGGAAACTCAAGTGTTTCAGGCAGCTATTTAGACTTTTTTTTTCCCAATTTAGTTTCATGATATTTATTTGTAATACTGTAAGGAATACTTTCAAATTTAATGCTAATAAAAACCATTGACACATTAACCACATCGTAATTTAAAGCAGATAACAGCGGCACGGCCGTTTCGGCTAATGCTGTGTTCAAGGCAGGCTTTTGAAACCGTAAGTTACAGCTTCAAGTCACAACTACGACTTGGTAGCGTTCCAGGTAACCCGTAGCTCGTGTTTTTACCGTCCTGTTGTCTGTGAAAGTTCCCTATAACGGCCACTCGTAACTTCCGACCCGTGAACTCGTACCAGATCGAACTGGTATGACTTCACAGGAAGGAAAAACACAAAGTACGAGTTTCCTTGAACGCACCATGAGTTAGCAGCCCCCGCCCTTGTCAGGCATCAATTGGTCCTCGTGCTACGTCACCACATTCACGCGCATCCCTTGGCTGCACACACAGCCCTTCATGCCGTTCTCTCCCCTCATTGGATAACACTTGTATCCCACAAGGAAAATTTTCTCCTCGGGTTACAGCAGAGCAGAGTGACGGAGAGACTCGTGTTTAGGCTGAAATACTTCATGTAAGTGATTGCTGACGGAAAATAGGACTATTTAGGACTTATATTAACAAAAACATTCCACTGATATCTGCTTTAAGCTTCATTTCAATTTACAGCAGTGCTTATAAATTCATAAATTAAAATTAGGTAAAATTTATTTTTCAGACGGCAGTTCCGACTGAACTTATTACTACTGTGATATTCTTGTCATTACCTCATGAGCGTGTTTGGAGAAGGTTTCTGCACTTGTCATCATGAGGGCGGTTCGATCCTCCAGCTCCCCCAGTCTTTGGCCTCTCTCATCCAGGGCGATGCGGGCCCGAGCCAGCTCACCCACGACTCCACCCGCCGCCACCTTCATGCCCTCCATCCCTGCCTGCCCTGGGATATGCTGTGCCAGACTGCGGGATGCTTTCCCTGCTGCTGCCTCCCCAACTGCCCACAACATCAGGTAAAGAAAGGAGAGAGAAAAGAAACAATGGTGATAAATAAATAAAGCACAGTCCTGGTTCATAATACCTTTGGAAGACTTGAATCTTTTATGATTTACTGATTAGGATTACCTTCTTAGTAAATTAGCACATACTGGAATAAAGCACTTAGACAAATAAAGACAGACAATAACATACAGAGCTCTTCTCTGTCAAAGGTATGGGCGTTTCCTCCAAAGAAGCCTTTTAGAAAACCTCTGTTCTGAGCTTCTGGTGTTTCTATTGGTGTAAACAGCTCTCCCAGCATTTCCTGGAATGAAATACAAAGGTTTTTTTATTAAACAGTTTAGCACCAGCAGTGTGTTGCTAATATTTGTTGACCATCAATGAGATAGAGTGGTGCCAAAGTGGGAATATTTTCCCCACTTTCTTTCTCTTTTCATTATCCTTCAGAAATCAGGTTGTAGGCTACATACAGTACAACTGAACGATAATAAGCTTGTTGTAGATCGACAAATATCCTCAATGACTGGGAAGAATTAGACCATAACCTGAGTAACCAGTGTTTGCCTGTAGGTGGCACTACGGCAACATCACGTTACAAGCTCCGTTACAAGCACATATCATGTGTCAGAGTGTGATTATGGCTCTTGAGATAAAGCATTTATGAATATGAATATAACCATGTGCAAGAGCATTCACACTGTAAACATATCAAAACAATCAACCCACTGGGGTTAAGACCACATATGACAAGTGTGGCATTTCAGTGGCTCCTGTGAGCTCTGGCCTTCAACCACTTTCTGCACCAGTACTTTTCTAAACTCGGAGCAAAAACATCAGACAACACATGCTGTCAAGCAGATCCCCACACACAGATGCAAAAATTAGAAAAAAAATTGAGTCTTTTTTGTACATAACTACATGAATGCCTGCTAAAACTAAAATGCACCAACTAAAAATACGAGACATTGCTTGTTATAGATGTGGCACATGCTGCAGTGCTGACCTGCAGGTTGTCACACATCTCCTGGCTGTATGTAATCCTCTGGATCTCTGTCGGGGAGCTAAGATATAGTGCCTGCCCCCCATTGGTAAAGCAAAAGGTTCTTGCAATGCGCATGTCGGTCAGAGGCAGGTAGTTGACGTCCATCAGTGGTCTTAGACTAGGCAAACTTAGGTGAGAAGAAGAAAAAGAAAAAGAGAGTGAACAGTGATACCAGAAACAGCTTTATAATAGAACCTGGAAAACAAAAATAAAACCGCAGTGAGTAAATCACATCACATTTCAGAGCCAAATTTCGGTTACATAAGTTGAGCTACATTAAAAGGATAGAAATATAATGATTATTACTGATCATCAAATCTACAAAGTTACAAACTGTATGAGCATTGTAAACTATAAATAAAACTTCCTTATTTACATGAAATCAAATATATATATATTATGTATTTATATTGCATGTAGTTTGCTCGTATCCAGAAGTGCACTATATTTTAATGTATTGTAATGGATCCCACTATGCAGAGTTTACCTGTGTATACAAAGCATTTTATTTAAAGCATCTGAGTGGGTAATGCAAAGGGGAAGTAATAATATCTGTGAAGGCCATAAATCAGTCAAAGTCTAAGCAGCAGTAAAGTAAACACTGCACTATGTTGACACTGAAAGTTACATTGCTGTATAGGGTAAATAATATCTGTGAATTATTTTAGGTAAATCACAGACAGACAATAGAGATGTAGAACTTTCTACGTACCTGAGTGTCATGACGTGACCGTTGGCACAAAAGCAGGCCAGGCACACACTGTTGGACACAGATACCACGTCGGCTCGCAGGACAAATGATGACTCTGTGATGTTGTGGACGAAGAGGCAAGACTGCGAGGGCATCAAGAAGACTTTGGCCTGCCTCTCGGAGCACACCACAGCCAGATGTCCCTCTCCGCAGGCGTCCTGGGAGGATGACGGGGAAAAGTTGACCAGCTTGCGCCTCCGCGGTCGGTCGGGGTCCTCGGGGGCGTTGAGGTCTCGCCAAACCTCGTAGGGACTCTGAATGAGCGCTCCCATGCAGTCCAAGAAGCCAAAGCGCAAGACTGAGCCCTTCAGCATCAGGACTGTTCCTAGTAGTGTGTGGGTAGAGGCAAAAAAGGAAGACATGAGGGCATGAGGCAAGGCATGACATCTAAAACTCAAATGTCCAAAACTTCAACACATCACTACCACAAAAATGTCTTAGTGATGTGCTGGATCCAAAATGTAGTAGTCGTGAAAAGGACAAAAACAAAAAACACTGCAGCCCAGTTTGGTTTGTTCACCACATGGAAGTTGTTATTTACTCTTGGCTACAAAGTAATCTATTACTAACAATATATACCAGAGTATGCTGGCATTTTTCTCAAAGACAACATTTACTGCACAATCAACGCTCCACTCTCCACAGGGAATCCACAGGAGCATAAAACACACAGGCAGGGTTCAACAATACTTGCCTCTCTGTTCGCCAATTTTTCCTTGCAACAGAATCTGTGACCTTCCAGTAATAAACTGGCTTCTTGTTCACTTAGTCTCAAGAGAACAACTGCTGCGTCAAAGGGCCTGGATTTTGGTTCAATTGATGTTTTTACACTGAGAAGGAGACCTTTTTCCTCTCACAGCGGGGCCTCCGGACTGGTAATGCATGTTTGAGTAGCTCAGTTTTGTTTAGAGTGCCCAACACCATCGGATTGCAAAATCTATTCTTGCTCTTGAGCACAGAGTGAACTCAGTGAAAGATCATGCACGATAGTTCCCCATAATCAACGATTCTCCCGCTAATTGAAAAATGATTGAGCTTTAGTAGCCCGGTGGTAGAAGTAAGACTGCTCACAGCTGAATACACTGCACTTAAATCCTCAGGAAATGACCTGCCCTTATTATAAAAGCCTTGTTTTGTGCTAGTGCTGTGTTTTCATTAATTTGTCTATGTGGATGTTTTTATGTCAAATATAAAATGGAGTTTAAATAAAAGCTAATGCTTTTATTTACAGAGAGATTATTACTGGGTTTGGAGCATTATGGTCTGATGCTCTTTGCACAGCATTTATCTATCTGCAGAAAGTAATCTTTACTGTGTGATAGCAACACATGGAGCATTTTAGCATCTTTCAGCTCATTGTTTTGGGTTTCCAGTGTTGTTATGCTTTGTCCTTCATTTCAACCATTTTAAAGTACAACGTCTGAAGCTCTCTGGTTGGCTGACTTGGTAGAGCACAGCGACCTGGGTCTGAATCTGACTCAAGCCCTTAGCTGCATGTATTCTCCTCTCTCTTTCTAACTTTCCTGTCACCCTCTCTCTCACTGTTCCTGTAGTAATAAAACAAGAACAAGCAAAACACATGTGTATTATTTCCTATGAGATTTTAACATCTTTGTTACATGTCAGCCCTAAGAAAGAATGTGGCAAATGTGATGAAGTTTCATCAATGTGTTACTGACATATGTCCATGAAAATTGCCACTGCAGAGACATAAGTGTAGAACTAGTGCGAAAACAATTCCACTCTGAGGAAGGAGTGCAGTGTCCTAAAATTATTTGACAGGAGGAAGCCCCTTGCCCAGGAGGTCACCTGAGATAAGCTGCTGCTTATTTTCATTGGTGGCAGCTAGTAGTCCTCCTACCAAGAGAAATAATGACAGACAGTGTGAAGGCATGGCAGAGCGGAGGGTAAATTCTCCTCTATGTGAGTGCAGAACCCCTTTGTCCAACAGACTGCACAGTTTGCAGCGTTTCCCTCACTGATGATAAAAATAAGACCCCATGGTGCAGGGACTGTGGAAGTGAAGAAGCATACAGTACTATTGTTCAGTCTGTGTCTGCATTTGTATTATACAAGAGCTCACCTCCATTCTGAAAATGGATTTTTAAAGCTTTAAAACATACAGTGCATTCAGAGAGCGTTCATACAACCCCTATAGGGTTGATAACAGCCTAGACTTACTTGTAGGTTTAGTAGACCCCACTAGCCCATATATTTGGGACATGTGTGTATTGATTATGCCTTTTTAAGCTTTGAGTCTCTTTAGGAAAAGCTATCTTTGGGAACTTTCTTTTCTTTTCATTTTTTATGAATAAAAACAAAAATAAATCAGAAAATCTGCTCATCATAGGCAGGAAGAGGTCACAGTTTGGGTAATGAAAAAAAAACAATTTGGAAAAAATGTTAAAATGACATCAAGAGGAAGCAGAAGAAACTCCTTCAAAAGGACTACGAGGTGCTGCAGGTGGTACATTAGATTAGGCAGAAGACCTTCATGGCTGAACTTCAGGTGTCCTCACAGTGAGACAGCAAGCTGAAAACCTCAGTGAGAGCTCGACAAGGAGATCAAAGTTCATCCTGACGGGGTGACAGGGAACCTGCTCCTCGAGCGAGATGGGAGGGCTGAGCGGGACACTCTCCAACAAAAGATGGCAGAGGAGTTCAGACTCATGCAGCAAAAGGCAGCTGGAAAGAAATGTTTCTGCAGAGAGAAGTGGGGGAGCCGACGACTCCTGACAACAGCAATCAGCTCTCACTCAACCACCAGCTCTACACCAAGCTCAATGCTGAGAGGGAGAACAGCCAGATGGCCGACCACTCTGAGCCCACTTCTGCTGGAGGTGTTTTCCCCTGAAGAGAGACTTTTGCCTTGTCCCGTCACCGAGTGCTCGCTCATGGGGGAACTCTGGATATTTTGTGCTCTCCTGGCCAGGGCCGTTGTATAGGGGAGAAAGGTGACTTTAGTATTCTTTCAGGGGGCCCAGAATACCTAGCAACAGCCCTGGCCCGGCTGAGACAACCAAAATGTTTGCTGTGAAAAGGATCTACTTATCGATATGACTGACAAAAGAAAATTGTAAGTATAAATTTCTGCACATTTTTTCAAATCTTCTAATTGCAGTTAAGTTTCTAAAGAACCTGTAATCAAATGTTGGATGTATCTCTCTTCAAGTGTTGGGCTCAGATAACAAAGTATAGTTGCTCTAATGAAGGCTGTAACATTGATCTAAAAATAGAGCATATTATACATAATTTAGTTTTCATTCATCACTGGAAATTTGTTGTGTTTTCATTAGCTTCAAATGAGCCCTTCATATCAACATACATGTGCTCTTCCAAAAAGCCCGCCAACTTTCTACAGTAGGGGGACAAACCAAACACTGGCAGACAGCCATTAATACAATTTTTACTTAATCTTAAGGCCACCATCATCCGACACGCTTGGGAAATCAGAGGTGAAGGGAACATTATTCAGTTAGTTGCAGTCTGAAGCCTCACCTCTAGATGCCACTCAATCCTACAGACTGGTTCTTAAACTTAATAAAAACTACTCCAAATGACATTATATTGCTTTATTTTATTCCATTGTTATTGTTCATTTGTATTGTTGAATTGGAAAAGAAAAAAGAAAAAAAAGTCAGCATCCAACAGCCCACATGACGCCTTTGTAATGATCCCCAGTCACTGGGACTTACCACTGGGCCCAATGGTGACAGGTTCCTCCATCCTCTCCTCCTGCTCCGTGGGAATGGACATTGGGATGAGCAGGACCACGCCCAAGCTGGTGCCCACCCACAAACACGGGGTGGGCAGGGCATCGCTCTTGCGCCCATAGGACTCTCCGAACTGCAGGGTGGTGACGGCTTCTTTGGTGTCCCGGTCGATGCTGGACACGCTGGAACTGCGTGAGCGGCTGAAGGAGTTTTCACGACTCTCTGTAGCGGCAGCCAGCCAAACACAGATGCACAGCACAGGCAGAAACGATGCAAGAGGACAGAGACATGAAGCGTGGACAAAAGAGGGAAGAACATGAGAGAAAACAAGACAGAGAAAAATCGTGTTGAAGGACAGATATTTATGGAAGCAGTAAAATAGTGATGGAAGGAGACAGCAATGTGATGGACGATGGAGAGGTAACAGTAGTACGAAGGGACAGGAAGTTAAAAAAGAAAAAAGGTATTCCGTGAGAAGAGAGGGAGCGATAACAAGCAGAGAAGACAAGTATTCTAAAAATGAAACATAGTTTGAGTGTGTGCCATGATGTAAAACACTGGAACATGTTGGAAAATACCATTGAAAGGAGCAAGGAGATCAAACATTACAAAGGGACACTGGACACAAACCTATTTTCACATCACTCTCCTGCTCGCTCACACACACACATTATGTCTGTGCTAGTTTAGAATGCACTAGCTGATGACACTGGCAGACTCGCACGCACAAGCACACACCAACAACACGCACACTCATCTATTTACAGATAGACATACACGAGAATACACACACATACACACAATGGCAGTTGAACCAAATTCAGAAACTCCTTTAACTGTGTTTGAGTGCTGCCCATTCAGGTCCTCCATTGTGTACTTAAAGCCTCCATCATAAAAGTATTTCTGTATTGCTGCATTTCTGAATTATTCAAAGCCAGGCGATGTGCAGTACTGCGTTCCCAGCCAAATGTTACACAGAGTGCAGACTTTATGTAACAACTCCAAATGGGCGCTGTATGCCAAAATGCTGACTGCAAAACATACTCTGTGCACAGCTACAAAGATGGGATCACCCCACTCCTACACCTTGGGACGAGAGCAAACACTTCTAGGCATGTTTTAGATGAAACAGGGCCGCAGGACGGATTGACATACTGACTGACGGACGGACGAACGGATATCTGTCAGCAGGACAGCAGTTGATGGGTTTTTTTGGCCGAAGCCCCCTTACCTCTGTCACTCCAGCAGTAGGCGCTGGCGGTGTGGTGCTCGTCGTGGGAGTACATAGCGACTCCGTGTAACTGCTGGAGCATTGCCCTCCTGGATGCATAACCTATTCATTCCCCCACAACATGAACCCCATAGGTCAAACCACACCCGCCATGACCCCAAAGAAAACAAACGCACACACGTGGGGCACCCAAGAAACAAGACAAGATGGACAGATGAACAGCGGTACCAGAGAATGAAAGAGAGGGGAAGAGAGAAAGATGCAACTGAGTGTGAAGAGACTCCTTCAAATATAGACAGAGGCAGAGAAAGAGTATGACTGCTTGACTACAGCTATGGTGGCCACACAACCTTTCCTCGCATATCCATTTTCTCTCTGAACACCTTAACAGCGACGCCGTCTTTACACTATTGGTCCTGAATATCGTCCAGTGTGGTCGGTGAGGAGTGACTGTACAGCACTGTTGCACGACAATCAAAATGTCAATACTGCTTTCTGCTGCAAGTAGAAAATCGTTTGGAGTGGATCCCAATTTACAAACTGCTTTCAAAACCGGTGTAATGAGTCTGTATGGCATTGCATTACAAAACTGACACAAAAACAGAAAACTCAAGAGCATAAATGATGCTGCAAAAGCAAAGACCTCCATAAATAGATTGGCATGTTTGTTTGTTAGTTGGTTTTTGTATTGTTTTCCACAGTATCAGAGCAGCATTGGTATATTTAGATGTTATAGCCTGAATTCTGGTACCGTGACAACACTGCTGCACAGTGCTGCTGGCAGCCACAGGGACAAAACAGCCTTTTGCTGTGAGTCTGGGCAGCAGCGGCTCAGTTTAGCTGTGTATTGCTGGGTTGTGTTTACGCTGTGTGACAGAGCCAGTGGGGTGCTGGCTAATGAAAGTCAGGCACAGTGATACTCTGACAGGACATGGGCACCCCTGGGGCACCTTTACAGGGAGCTAGAGGCGGGCGAGCCAGTGTCAGGGAGGTGATAAGGAAAAGGCAGACAATCTGAAGCGGTGAGACAGACAGAGTGCCAGATTTATACAATGGTACATGCACATACACCCACGCACGGACACTTTAGAGAGACAAGGACAGACACCTGGAGACTTGGCTTAATTCCATGTTTATATCTATACACCTCCAATGGCCATGGACAGAGCTTTCTGCCAAATTTTGCTGTAACACTAACACATACAGAGAGATGATGAAGGCTGGCTTTTTCAAGATTTAGTTGTGGATTTAATTTAGAAATCTTCAACCTTAAAATGTAACATTGTAAAAATTACGATTCACTGCTGTTATCCAATGAGGACCATATTACCGTGCATAAAAGACCTAATGCTCCAGCATCTGTTTTTCTACCGTGGAACGTGGACATAGATGTGTGTATGAGTGTGTTTTGAAAGTCTCTTCAGCCTCTGCACAATAGGTTAGTAAAATACAGTTCAGTGCTGCCTCTCTTTCTTGTGAACTACATTAAGGTGAACCTTAATTTAAAGGTTTCACTAGGTGGAAACAACACCTCCCTCTACTCTAACAAACACATTAACTGATAACACACACTCTGTCTTACAGACTTCCCTGTCATTAAACTTACACTTCCAGCTTTGTTACCATTGTGCACTGGCAAATACAAATGTATCACACAACAGTGTCTTCAACATTTCCCTTCAATATTTCATACATAACTGAAATATGGATGGGAGGGATGTTTACTGTACATTGAGCCTGGCTTCCCCTGCCATTTCCCTCCTCTGTCTCCTCTGCTGGCATGGAGGCCTAATTAAGATCGGCCTCATCTCTCGCACCTCTCATTGACCTTTAATTATTCCAGTGATCCTGCTGGCTCTTCACTGTGGTAACCCAGTGAAACTGATAAACAACAGTGCCAAAGGGAGGCAGCAGTCAGAGAATATCCAACAGTCTGCTGAGAAAAGCAACTCTTCACACATAATAACACACATTATAGAGCTCCTGCAGACTGTGGCTGCTCTTGATGATTCATCTTACTTCATCCTTATCGCACTCCACTTAGTGAATCAATCACAACATACAATTTATTGCATATCTTGCTGTATTGCAGTCAGGAGAAGTGAAATATCTGATTAACTAAAATTAGAAATCTGATTTAAATGTTACAGGAGACTGTAGAGTGCTTAAGTCAAAACACAGCAACAAGATAAAATATTGAGTTACTTTATATATGCATGCAACATTACAGTTTCCAGGCATAAACTAATGAGTGCTCGAGTATTTAGGTCTGTTTAACATGCAAATCCAACAGTATCTTACAATATCTTTGATATTGTTCTAAAGTGGTAAGAAGTGGGTAAAATATTCATGACATCCCACATTAATATGAAGTGGGGTAAGCAGGGGCATGCTCAGAAAACGTCACGTCAAGCTGTCTGTTAGATTATATAATACCTTGTGTGCCAAGTTGACAATTTGGTCAAGAGGAAAGCTGGTGATGTCGCCACATTGGAGAAGATTTATGCAACGACATCCCAATGACTCAGTGTACAGATGTGTCAAAACTCATTAACCAAAGATGCCTTTCAAACACAGGAGAATTTCACTGGGTCCAAGAAAGTGTCATGGGTTTCATGCACTGGGGTGTGTGTAGATGGAGCAGCTTTCATCCTTTAAGTGCCCCACAGCGCCTGTCTGACACCCTCTTCTCTACACCGAAATGCACTTGCTGCAAAAGACAAAGGACCTTCTTGTCATAGTTGTCATACCATGTCAGATTTTAGACACTGATGACTACTGTAAATTGATTAAAGCCAGGGTCACATTCCCTGAGCTGCTTCAGCACTATTCAAGCAGGAGGATACTGTCTACCACTTATAGGCACAGAGTGGAGAGGTGGTTATCCATTAGACACATGATGACAGGCTTCTCTAGCATCAGACAGGAGCTGGACTGCCCTCCATCCATCCCTTGCTGTTTTTTCTTGACTCTGCTAGCTTGTTGACAGCACTAAGTGAAACATTGCACACCAGCCTGACAAACTAAAACTGGATTAATAAATATGTTTTTTTTTCCTTTCCTGCTGAATTTCTGACAGTGACTTTTGAGAACTGTGCCTTTAGCTTTAAGCGTTATGGTTGGGAAGTTTTAAAGCAGTACTAAAGAACTTTCAGTTTTGGTTGAGTTTGGCGGCGCCTGTGGACCAAAGCGGTAGTGTTTTGCCTGAAGGAAGACTCCATTTCCCATGAATACTAGCGTGAAGCCCTGTAAATATCCTGCATTAAAATTAACAGAAGACATCAAAACTAAGTTTCTGTTTCCAGTGGATCATTTCAAAGTGAAAACACAAACATAATCCATTGCTAAAGTGCCGTTTTGCCTGTTCCCTCCTTGTTGTGACTCGCAAAAGTGAAAGTGAAAGTAAAGTGAGAGCAGGGTTCCTACCATGCTCCTCAAAGCTGCTTAGTGCCAGAGAAAGAGATACAGACCCCCTCAGACCACGACAGAGGTGTCATTCAACTTGTTGTAAGTCGTATCATCACAAAAGTTATGAAAATATTTTATGAAGGTTGAAAAGTTACTTAGTGCTGGTTTAACGCAACGGTGGAAAAGAATAATTTCTTTCATTGTCTACACTGGTGTGGTTTAAATGCAACCTGAGCTGCTTTAATGAAACATTCAGCTTATGCTGATCTTGGCTCCAGCTCAATGCTGCATAATGAGGTTGATGAAGATGGCGGCAGGAATCTAATTACACAACTGATGTAAAAGGGTCGACTGTGTGCCAACAAACACTGCACCTATTCCGTTTACTACTTGGAAAATATATTTTGCACGGGTAAGTTTGTTTAAACTCTTAACTTCATAGCACGGCACAGAGGTGTAGAAAATGGGATCTAGCAACGTGGAATAACTGACATTTCAGTTGCTGTGACACTGTTGAGTCTTCTATGGAGAGAGATCTGTTGATCTCACAGAGCCACACATCTAAAAGCAAACAGGGACAGGACCATGAGCGAGTGACCTGCCCAGACAGAGCTTTGGAGATGTGTACTCTCCTTAGGGGCATCATATGAAAGCAGTGCCGGTGGTATACCAGATATGTATCAGTTTCATCTGTGTTGTGTTTAATCTTATAACAACAAGGGCCCGTTCCCCATTGTCCCTCCCCCCAACCAGTCAAGGCAGACCATGAGTCGGCTTCAGTTTAATGTTTCTGCATTAAAAGAAACTTTTTCCATGTGCTTACTCATGAGAGAAAGTTTTCTCTCTGTAATAATATAAAATATAAGAGGACGGTCTAGACCTGCTCTATATGAAAGTGCCCTGAGATAACTTCTGTTGTGACTCAGAGCTATATAAATAAACTGAATTGAATATATGACAATCTCCTGCTGAAGGTGCCAAAGTAAGTTTTCACATTTTCCATACTTTAAATTAAAGTGTTTAACGCCCTCTCTGCCTTCAGGGCAAATCACAATGTCTGTCAGTTTTTATAAATCACCCACTCCCGAAACCTGCAGTTGCTCTGGCCAGTGTCTGCCGTTCTCGCTTACATTTCTGCCACCCAAAAATCACCCAGCTATGTGAGTCACTGTAAAGACTAAAAGTGCAACTCACAGATTTGTCTGGCAGAGAAAATCTTTGGCTCTGAGAGTAACAAAGAGAAATAACACAGTTTCAACACTACAGGAGGATGTCAGGAGTCCTGCTATGATGAAAGATGTGTGTCTCACTTTTGTCTGAGAGGGAGGATATTGTTGATTCAAAATCAATAGACGTCCCGCAGCGGTGTCTTGATGTCTGTTGCCTGGCAGTGACAGACTAAGTGCAACATTTCATACATGCTGTGTAATTAAATGTTCTTGTACAATCCAGGCAAAGGCCATTTTTCTGTGTCAATTCTGAGGTCAATATCTTAAAATTAAACTCATGGAAGCAACATTTCATGTCCTCACTTGACAGAAGATTCTCTCGTCGGCTTTTTTTTTTTTTTTTGCTTTTGCCGTCACATCTTTTGGAAGAGCAGGATGGCAATACTAAACCCACAAGCTTTACGATCATCCAGAGCATCAGATGGTGTACATTTGAATTATTCAGTTCATACAGTATAGCTATAAAAGCACGCACAAAGACAGGGGAACATATTTACACTCACAAATGCACACATTTCCCTGTTATCACACACAAAGCTGATGTACACACACACGCACACTGGCACACAAACCTGCACACAGATTTTCACACTGATTATGGGGATATGAAGCCCTTTCAGCCAATTCATTTTTAGGCGGCTCAAGTTGAAATCAGGGTGTGAATAAAAGGAGTTCACATGGAAGGAAATAAATGTCAGATCTGTCAGTGAGCA
Source organism: Trachurus japonicus (assembly GCF_045865225.1). NCBI lineage: Eukaryota > Metazoa > Chordata > Actinopteri > Carangiformes > Carangidae > Trachurus > Trachurus japonicus. Next base: position 9,705,704 of record NC_140927.1, on the reverse strand, counting down.
TGTCAAAATGCCAGAGTGCGAATCATGCTTGAATGGTCGTCTTGTACTTGTTCACCTTTTTTTTTAATCTGTGCGCATCATGGAAAGGGCTATTTGGTACTTGGAAAGTAAAAAGACAGAGTGGTAGTTGCAATATAAAGGCATTGCACACTCATTCACAAACACATTAACTAAATAAACTTATGAAATGCCTCCCTCGGCTCAAAGTTTTGTGGATAATGAGAAAGTTGAAAGGTGTGGCCACACAACAAAAACCTCCTGTGCACTCTTGTTAGTTAGTCAAAAACAAAACGTGCAGAGTTATTAATGAGAAGAGAAAGAAACATGACAGAAAAAGATAGAAACTACCTCAGCATACTATGACTGGTTAGAAAAATACAGTGATTAATTTGATGCATAAAAATGAACAAAGAAAGGAACAATTAGTTAGAACACTTCAAATTGCACCAACCTTCAGGTCTGAGACATGGTCGACACAGGCAATAGTCTTAAGGGACACAATGCAAGGGCTGCTTCTTGCATCCAGTTGTCCAAAAGTTGTAAGGGGATGCTAATGCAAGCTGCAGATGTACTTGTTTGGAGTAAAGATGTAGCTCAAATACTGCTAAATGCTACAATTGAAGAAGCTGGTGCTCAGTCAACACCTGTTGGCTGATCCCAGGTTACCTTAGTCTAAAAAATGAATTCATATAGTAGAGAATGTTTGTATTTTTGAAGGCTTGTACCCAAACTCTTAGTTTCTTGCTTCAGTGTGAGGAGAAATCAAAAAGAGTGCCTTGCTATGGCTGCTGAGCTCAGATTGGATAATTACTGATTGGGGGATAATTTGATTGAAGAGTCAGTTATGAATGTTTATATCAGAAGCATCTGCAAATTGGTCACTATCCATTAATTTGCTCACCCTACAGCAGTGGCTTCCAAAGTGGGAGCGGTGTCTCCCTGTGTGAGTGTTGTGGAGTTTAGGTTACTTTAGGGGAGAAAGAAATAACATTACCTGGTTAGCTAAACTCCGCTCAGTACTGTATATGAGTCAATTTGTAGTAGCCACAGTGAGAGAGGGCGAGCAGAAAACAGAGGAATGTGATCTATCTTTATTCTTTCTATAGTAAATCCCTGCATCAACCACCTCAGTGCATCAAAGACACATGGTTCTATCTGTATGGTGCAAAGCAGGTGAAGGTACCAGGTGTCTGCTGGTTTTCAGATTGATGCAGGTATTGATGATTTTCCCATCCGGCCCTCAGTTGACTGTATGTTCCTACAGCGACCGCTTCTGACAACTACAGCTTGATTTCAGCTTTTATGCTGCTAACTTGCATTAGCATACACTTGCCTTGTGTTAACTATGTATCAAGCCTTATTCCACTTACCCCAGAGTGAGAGGATGGCATGCACTTGTTGGGAGGGAGGGCATGTTATAGAGGCATAGGGATGGGAGTTGGGAAGACAAGCACACACCTTCAGTGTGGGACACAGGCAAAGAGATCTCCATGCAAGCAGCAGACTGGGCCTTGCGGAAGGGCGGTCGGCCAGGGCCTCTGCGGGTAAGCCGTGGTCCCTCAGGACCCAATGGGACGCGAGGCTTCCCTGCCGAGCAGGGCTGGGAGGTGGGGCTAGTGCAATGTCCATTGACATGATCTGTAACAACGGCAAAGCATTAGCAAACAACGCAAAGAGGGAAATAAAGAAACTTTCAAATATATTCTAATCCACTACTGCAATATCCATCACCACAAGTCATTTAGTCTGAGAATGAGCAGTGAAATCTTCCTTTAAACGAGGGAGAAATCTGCCAATGGGGGAAGAGAATTCTGTTTCAAGTAAATAGCTGCTGTTTTCTCACCCTATTGGGAGATTTTGCTATCAGTTAAAAAAAAGCAGACTTAATACATCAGTTCAGCAGAACACTACATGACCTATGAAGACGGAAATCTTTGCAGTGTTAGGGAAGCAAGCCAATGTTGACAATCAGATCAAAGAGAAAGATGGTGCTAAGAGAGAAAGGGAAGGTAAGAGTGAGCAAGAAAGGGTTGGAGTGGCTTTTGCGTTAGTATATGAGCAGGGAGGAGAAAGAGATGCTGGGGCAAAAGAAAGAAGAGTGAAATATCGAGGCAAAGTGTGAGTGCAGTTTCTTCCAGTTTGTGCCAGAAAGAGATATGAATATAAAACAAAAACAAAAAAAAGGCTTGTTTCATCTCCACTTTGTTTTTTATTTCTTTTGAAGGCCAGAAGCTTTATTGTATTACTGACTGCAACAAAATCTACGAGTGAAGATCAAAGGAACTGAAAATAATATAAAAACTCTATTATCAGGTTTTTTTTCTAATGCAAATGAGCACTCCAGTTAAGTTGGTCTTGCTAAACAATCAACGATGTGGTGCAGACAGAAAACACTTGTACATGCTTTCTCTTCAGGGACATTGTTTGTTGGAAGCTTTGTCCTTACTTAATGTACATCTCTTCTGTGTGTGTGCAAAATCATTTGTTTAGAGCCAAACCTTTTTAATGGGTTGGAAAACAAATAAAAACATAGCAAGAATGTGCCTTGAGTGCACTCAGAGGTTCTGATGCATGCAATTTACTTGGCAAGACAAGAAAAGCTGTTACGACAGCTGCAAATAACCGTTTCATGATACCAAACATTAAAGTGCTCTCACTAGTTTTGAGAGGTAAGTAAGTAAAATTGTGTTCTCTCCTGTAATTACATCCCTGTGGCAGAAAACACAAATTGTCATAATATTTTGGGGTAAGTAGGAAGGTGTTATTAAAGCTTACCATATTTGTATTATCATTTGTCTTGAGGAGGATCAACAGCATTGTGCTAAAGTGTGTCCCAGCAAATTTCCGTGGGTAGAATTGCATAGAACATAGAAGAATACAGAATATTTCATTGAAAACTGGTGTAATTATTGAACAGGTCCATCACTAAACGTATGTATCGTGCCATTGGTAGGCCATAAAGTGTTGGAATAAAGGTTGAATTTAGTTTATACAAATTGTCCCAACATTACTGTTTATCGTACTGATGGAAATTTGCTTGGACACACTTTAAATAGTAAAAACAATAGACAGTGACCCCCCGCCATATCCAATTCACTCTCCTGGTCAGGTCATTGACGCACAAATGATTCAGTTTCAAAGTGAAGATGAAAAGCTCCAGGAAGCCCTCCAGTCTGCGTGCAACACTCACATTCACAGCAGGACTTGCCGAGGCAATGCAGGGATTTGAAACCGGGGATAATGATGGGTCAACCAATGTGAGGGCTACATGACGACACCGCTGTGTCTCAGTATTGTGAATTTCAAACAAAGATGCAGCAAATCGGCCGTTTGCCTCAAAATGTTCTGCAGGAAACTACACAGCAGAAAGAATGGCGCTGTATCTTCACACACACATACACACTTCCCAAAGAACCTACGGATTGTATATGCATCAAGGCTGAGCACACATACTCCCTCTACAGACAGACACACACAACCCACACGCACTTTCCCTCTTTTTACTAAATGGACTGTTCTGACAAAGAACCCATTCATTGTAGAGATTAACAAGACTTACAAACAAGTATTTTTGCCCTTTTACTTACATACATCCTACTGACAAGTCAGACTTCAATTTGAACCTAAAAGGAAATTTAATGGGCCTGAAATGTTCTGGTGGTGATGACACCAAGTGTGTGTGCTGCAGCAGACGAGGTTGTTCTTTTCAAAGTCAAAGCTTTGCAAATCTCGCTTCATCAGTACTTCAGTGATAAAATGAAACAAAAGCATATTATTTTTATATCTGTCACATGAAATAAAGTTATCAAATGAAGCAGGTCACAAGAATAAGTAAGCACTGGCACATTTTGTGTTAAAGAAGCAGAGGTTTTTAGAGGGGACAGCATGTGTGACAGTGACACTGCAGAAGCAGAGCAAAGAGAAACCTGAGACTGGGATGTGTATGTAGCAGATGTATGGGAGGGAATGCTCAGTATCTGTGATGCAGATGATCCAGGTTTAAGAGAGAAATGATCCAGTTAAAATGAGAGAGGTAGCGTGTGATCCAATCACTGTAGAGCAAGGCTGTCAATGGAGGAAAGGCTGTGTAAAATCAGAGGATGGTCCAATCACGAAGAAGCGATAGAAAGCCTCAAATTTAAACATGGCCATGAGTTACAAATCACCTTTATAAACACTTGCAAAATGTAGACGGAAGCAACACAGAAGATTTAAATTAAATCAGATTAAAAAGGGGCAAAATGGACTAACACGTCAGGCCGCTGGTTGAACAGGAAGAGACAGTGACAAGTAAACTGAAAGAAGAAAGTTTGAGTGGGAATAAAAACTAGTAAAGCAACATAAAAGTCTAATAAATACGACAGAAAGAGAAAGTAAATGACTCAAAGAAAATCAAGTGAAAACTGCTGGCTTTCGCCTACCGTACCAAGATCAGTCTTAAGATCTGTTGGCAGACTTAACTTTCTGCCGGGTCCCTTTACTGAAACAAAAGGATAGGAAACAAAGCACCAGTTAATCCTTTCAAATAAAATAAATAATAATTAATGAAAAAATAAAAAATAAAGTTGGTGTAATCTTAGTCAAAGAATGACAAATTAAAATGCAAAAACAAAACAAAACAAAACAAAAAACCCCAAACCAAATAAAATGGAATTCACTCAAACGAACAAAGAACCAGAACATGCACATTGGTGCAGTTGCACACGGCAGGCATATTTCAAAATGCATGCTCCGTAGTTGTCCCAGGCCAGTGTTCCCAGCTATTTCTACAACAACAGTAATACCCCATAACAAATGGGGTGCAGAAGCTATACTGTATAGTAGTGTCTTACTACTACTGGTCATTGTTGAGTTACAACAAGGCAAGAATAACCTATACTCTAAGTTTTAAACACTGCACATGTGTCTAAAATCTGATAAACTTTGACCAAGGTCTTTGCTGCATTTTCTAAGGCCTGGGATGTCTGACATGGATGAACAGAACAGACAAACAGAGTGACACCACAGGGCGTCAATACAAAAACTCACAGTCAGACACTGGAGGCAACAAAATAACTTGTTTAAACATTTTGCAAGCATTTTGCAGTAAGGAGAGAACTGCAAAGGTCGAAGTTGAGATGTTATGTGTCGGTTTTCCTCAAAAAGAAGGCAATATTTCATTGTTTCTTTGAAAGATACAGGATGGTGTTCACATGTCGCCTGATAAATTTCAAGATCAGGTGAAGAGGAGTATGACGATGAATTTGCATTCTTTACTGTCTTGAACATTTTAACTCTACCTCAGGGATTTGGAGAATGCATCAAAGGAATCTGTTATGATTCCTTTGGAAAACAATGTTGACTCAGGTTTCAATCCTTCTGCCACAGAGCACCAGAGAAGAGAACAGTAGAGCAAAGGACTTTAGGGCTTCTGGAGGAAATGGCAATTTTTTTTAATTTTGTTTTTTCTACTGTTCATTCCATTTATAAAATTCATTGTCTGTGCTACATTGATAGCTCAGGATCAAAGGTTATTTAAAGGAAAAACTTTTTTTTTTTTTTAATTTCCTTTATTGAAGAGGGAGGATTTGGGTTGTGGTGGTCGTGGTGCTCTAAATTAATTTCAATTAATTTTTATTCCCATTCTTAGGTAAAGCCTTTTGGATTAGCATAAATAAAGAGATAATAGATGAGCTCTGCATGTGTTTGTGTTTCCTCCATAGTAAAACAGGGATACAATAACATAGAAAATGTTCTCACAATAAACCTGTTTCCCACAGATGGTCCTTCTGTTTAACAGTTCAGTGGCTACATGAGCAGTTCATATTTTTTTTCAATTGTGAATATGAATACATAACCACACGCTGCATGTATTATAACTCACTTCCAGTTGTTTTTATACCTACATGTTCACTGAACCTATATACTAACTTAGGTCAGTTGATCAACATCATACTTTTGTGATAAATATAACAATGGGCAACACCAAGTTTGTACTTACATACATACTATATAGTATATAAGTGATATAATTATCACTACAGGTAATGTAATTCATTTTCACAGATGGAGTACCGTTTACTCCAAGTCTGGTATCTTGATTGTGATAATATAATAACACGTGTGACAAAAATTAATGTTGGATAAGCCCGACTTGTGATCTAAGCATTATGTTGATTGATTTGCTCACATCCCTATGCAAAACTATATCCACTAAAACATTACTTCCTGATGGTGCAGTGGGTGGGATCATTAACCCATTGACAAAGTGTTGGCCTACAGCAAAGCAAAGTTAAACTCCAATATTTTCTGTTATGTTATGCTCCACTTTGCTCTTTTTCTGTGCTAGCCAACGGCAGACAAAGATTTTATTTTTCTGACAGACAGTAGACACAAGACACTACTGAGACGATGAAAATACTGTCAAGAAAAGAAAAAAAACGTTTGGATTGAGAAGTAAAAAATAAGAATTTTTATTTTAGAGGTCCACATATTTGACAGAATTATAATAACATATGGAATGCTGAGATCCCAAATGGGACTAATGTTTTACCACAACACTGATAAACGCACAGAGCAAGCTGAGATCAATTTTATCAGCACTGCAGCCAACCACATAGTGGGCATCATGCAGTTAAAGATGAGACAGTGATGAATGTTAGTGGAGAAGACAACAAGATGAGATTATGGGTTTAACAACACGCAGTCAGAAAGACACAATTGGAGACATTCAGAGTGCCACAGTATGGTAAAGTAGCATGTTGTCCTTTCGTGACAAAGATGTGTGGTTCCAGTGGAGGCACAGTCATTAACATTACAGAGAATGAAGCGCTAGAGGCTCTGACGAGTGAGGAGGAGAAGTACCCTGCTGGAATACAACCCCTCTCTCTTCCTAAGCCTGCCTGGCTTGCAGCATTGCCAGATGACGACGGATCCAAGGTCAAAGCCCAGATCTGGCACATACAACAAACATCACAACATCTACCGGCCTGCAGCGGCACGGGGCAGAGAGACAATGCAACACCGGTGCCAGTCGTCCGCACAAATGCATGGAACACATTGACAAAGCAGCATCAGACAGTCAACTCCTAGAAACACAGCCCCTATCAGCTTGTTTACACTGCAAGCAACTTGGTTGATGATGGATCATTCTTTTGTGACCAATCATCATGCGAGAGGATCCGATTGCGTATTCGTAGTGAGTTAAACCTACAACATGAAAAATGTATCAACTTAATTGCATTTTGAAAAAAAATAATAAAGAAAACTTAATTTTGTGATAATGTTACTGTGATGGTTTGTTGCTCATTTGTGAGATTTTCTTCTCCAGTTTCTCTCAGTCTGTAGGGCCCAAGAGTGTAGCCTGCAGTCCTTGTTACTGCTAACTGCTAACCAATCAGGAGCATTCACCAGTGCAGCAACAAAGACAATAAACCTGTTCCCACCCACCATCTGTCTGCCCCATTGTGGAAGACTATGATGGTGACAGTATTGGATTTAAATTTTCTATTAATCCCTAATAGTCATAGCAATTTACTTCTCCATTTTACTTCAGCTACATCAATCTGCAAAAGTGAATAATGGGCTTTGGTCTTTACATTTAATGACCTTGATAGATTCTACTGTAGCCAATCCCTTAAAGTCACCAATGTTCAATGTTGTACCAGTTACTCCCCGACTCCTTGTTTGTGTAAGGAGCAACAGAGCTCCCAGTGTCTTACTCATAATGTTGCTCACAGTGTGGAAGCAGAGTTAGCATGCAAGGTGCAACAGCGAACCAACCACCTGTCGAAAAACAACCCAATGATCCAATCTAACTCCTTCGTTGCATTATTGCCATAAAATAAAATAAAAAAAACAAAGCACAAGCAGATGTCCATGAAGAGGCTGAGATCTGTGAGACATCCCTCCTCTTACCATTGTCCAGCAAGTAAAAGACTGGACTGCAGTGGCTGGCTCTCAGACTGGCCACAGGCTCTGGCAGGACGCGTGGATCATTGTGAAGGGATGTTGGGTAATGAACTGGAATAGGAGATCCAACAGAACAGACAAGACTTTTCAGGGCAACAGGGGAAGAGACAGACAGAGCGGGTGAAGGGGTGTGGGGGTGGGGGGGGCAGAGTCTTGCAGGTAACAGGGAAGAAAACAGTTGAGAGGTTATGAAAACAAAAAAGGTTAAGAAGGTTAGGAACAACACGATTCTGCGATATGATACATTTTCACCAGCACAGCCATCACTAATGCCTGCCACACACATAAAGATAATCGGGCTGATTTTGCCCCGATTTTCCCCCTTCCGACCACGGACAGACACCGCCCGATTATCTTAAGGTCTTAAGATTATCTTATAAGATTCTCTTGTAGTGTGTGGTGTGTTAAGAGTCAAAATTCCCCCGACAATCGGCTCGGAAAACGTTCGGCGCCGATAATCGTAAGTATTAAACATGTTCAATATTTACGATTATCGGGGCCGACTTCGGTGGCCGTTTCAATCAAAAGTCATCTTGTGTGTGGGAAGCCGGTGTTGTGCGGAGAAGTGCCTGCTTGCCGAGCTCTGCATGCTGCTCGCGGCAACAAGCCACTTCTCCGCACAGGACCGGCAACCTTACAGAGAGCCACAGTGCAGCCCTGGCATTACATGAGGTTCACACAGACATTCACGCATACACAGGAGGTTTCCTGATAGCCGATAGCAAAGACAGTAGCGCTCGTAGCCGGCCACAGCCAGCAATACAGCAGCCATGTTTAAACGATCATGTGACCGCCGCTCACAGCCCGTCATGTGACAGCGCACGGCTCCCTATTGGACAGCCGCTTGACTGCTCGGCGTCCGGAGCCACAGACACACAGACACACACAGATGGGATCGTTGTAAAGGCTGAAGTGTCCCGCTTTCATTAAAAAAAAAATTACGTCTCTCTTATTGTCCATTCCGGAAATAGACCCGAAAGAGTAGCTACAACGACACCCCTGGTATCGCTGCTGATGCCGGATTGTTTTCTGACCAGAGGGTCAAGATTCTGAAAAATCTCAATGTGTGTGGTGTGTTGTGTTTGGAATATCGCAGGACACCACACACAATACGATCAAAACTGTTCAATCACAGATTTTTTATCTTCATGTGTGGGGTCTCTCACAGATAATAAATCGGTTGAGATTTATAAAATCTTTATGTGTGTGGCAGGCTTAACACAAACACTCACTACAACTACTTTTCCTACCACCGGTTCACCGATATTTCCAGCAGTGCCACTGGTGTTGTGTTTCCGGTCTCTGAGTCAGCCATCATGACTATTCCAACAGCCTCACCTATCAGCTCCATACAGCCAGTCCCTCAGCTTGATTACACATACTGCAATGACCTAAAGCATTTGCTTACTGTATGCTTCAACGGAATATGTAGTATAATATTTACTTCCAAACACACACTCATGCTACTTCCCCTTCCACCCCCTGAAGTCATGATCATAACTGAAACTCAAAGAAGCAGCAAAACCAAAAGCATGTCAATCAAGGGGCAGTTGTCGGTCTGAGAAGTGAAGCTCACTTCCGCGTTCAAAAAACTGTAATCCCCTCGGCTGCCTCTGGGGGCTGGTGTCAGAAAGCAGCATCCTCCATAGACCCCCAAGATCAAAGCCTGGTGTCATCACGTTTTTTGGTCTCAATCGATAGTTTCTATCCCCGCACACACTCTGAGAGGGGTGAATTTTTTTTAAAACTCTACTGTTTTACTATTATTAGGTTAAAATTCTCGCCAATTAGGGTGTGGAAACGTTGAGTGACAGGTCCGGAGCGGTCCGTGGACAGCTGCTTCGAGGTCAGTGGGCGGGTTCTTGGCCGGTAAATCCAACATGGCGCTGTTCAGGCCGCCATATTTGAGTCACAAAAACGACTCCCCAAAACCAATGGGTGACATCACGGATGCTACGTCCATATTTTTTACAGTCTATGGTGTCAATAAGTTTTCTCCCTGTGCTCCAAGCATGAAGGACTGGGGCAAAAAGTGTCTATTTACAGAAACATGACCAATTGGAGCTGTGGGAACTCTGACAGAGGATGTGCACTCTGTTGGCAGGCAGTGATATGGCCACTGTTTAGTATTTACAGCCTTTGTAACGTTATTCACATAAGGGGTATATCTATTTATTCAGATATACCGTGCACAATGGCCAAAACTAACTGAACATGTACATATAAATTTTTTTTAAATAGAAAAGTGAACCAGAATTTTAGTTGTAACCTCACGTCACAACTTATTGTCTGGATCATGTCAAAATCATGACAAATGCAAAACGTGAATCCAGCTTTTTCCATCCCGTAAACAGACCAACTAATTTACAGCGGCATAATAGCATGTTTGGATGCGTTTGCAAAAGCCATAGGGTAAAAATCTGTTGGCAGTAGAGTTGCACGATACCCACGGTAGCCACGGTACCCCGCGGTGCCGAAACGTAACGGTTCCTACTATACTAGAAATTCTACACGACGGTACTACCGTGGATTACTACTACGGTGCAAGTTTCCGCTACATAGCGGCCGCCTCTCCTCTCCTCCCGACTTCTCACTGCACGCACTCCCTTGTAAACAAAACCCACATGCACCCACTGCAACCGAACTACACAGCTGCTGAATGACTGGCTGTTTGGCTGTTTGGCTGTTTGGCTGTTACTGGTGATGTCCGGGGATATGATAGGCTGTTTCCGCACGCTGGGTCCGCCCGTCTGTTATCTGATTGGCTGTTCGGACTCCATGAAGACAGCTGAGACAGCTCCGCTTCGATAGAAATTCGCTTCAAAACAAACAACGAGCTAAAGTTCTGTCTCGTCCGACGCGCGCACGGCTTCACAAACACTAGACAACACAGTCACCACGGCAGAAGCACCGGGCGCGAGCGGCAGGTCTGCCGCGGCGTCGTCGTCAGTGGCACTTAATTAATTTAGCTCTGTATATTTTCTCATTGGCTAATATCAGGCTATATGCTCCGTGTACAGGCTGAGGAATAAAGAGTTAAAGGATGTCCAAGTATAAAGCACCTAGAAAATGCATAAAAATATAGTTTTCACAGGGAATCAGTTCCTGTTCATTGTATCTTGTCTTCTATGGTTTATTATGTTGGAGAAGAAGCATTATTGTCAAATAGATTTTTTAAAAAGACAGTGGATTTGTTTTTATCCTAAGTTGATTATTTATATTTGTTAAACATAAATGAATGTGCAAGAGACTGAATGGTTATTTATTTTCAACCACATAAATTCTAACTTCATTTATTTGTTTTTTATTGCTTATTTAAAAATATTTGTTTCAATCTAGTTCCTACTTCACCAGTATTATGTTTATCATGCACCAAACAACATTATAAGTAATTAATAAGTATTTATAACTTGTACAAATACATTGCAGTTCATAAAAATAATAATAAGGTTGCAGTATCGTGATATTACCCGGAACCGTGATACTTTGTCTGGTATAGTACCGTGGTTACTCATTTTGGTATCGTGACAACTCTAGTTGGCAGGCTTACGTTTTATCAAACCACCATGAGTTGCACAGAGCCAGGCAGGTGGCATCAGCTGAGCACACTGTAAAGTTTCAGCGATTACCTCCCCTGTCTCTCCCCTGATGTGCCCAGTGCTAAATATATCCTTTCAGGTCAGATGGTTAGTCTATCTCCCTGCTGGACCTGGTCAAGTAAGCCCTGCTACAGCCACACATGGGATAAAACTCAAACTGGTCACCCTAAAACATCAGACCCCAGCACATTAAAAAGACAACAACAGAAGAGTGTTAAGGGAGGCAGCTTTCAAGCAGGAGAGGGGCCAATTACCGAGCCTAATGACAAAAAGAAGATGGAAAAAGGTCAGGGAAAAAGGGAGGGAAAGATGTGTAAAGAAGAGTTGAGAGAGACGCCTGCAGTTATTGACACAGGGTGAATCAGGACGGTGGCTGGCTTCCTTAATAAGCTGTCCACAGTCTGTATACGGCTTTGAACAGACACAGGACACCTGGTGTGTCAGGGACAGCCAGACAGCCTCTAATGGCCATAGAGAGGGATGGAAAGCTGATATTCAGCAGGAGGAAACAAACCATGAACTCTCTGCTCTGCTGTGTCATTTGCCTCCAGTCATAACCAATAACCAATTTAAATGTATTTTATCATTTTTTATCAGTAATACCAAAGCTTTTTAAGCTGTTAAAAAGTCCACAAAACCTGTTAAATCAGACTGACTTCATCGGACATTTTCATTTGGGTCACACAGTTGTTACTCATGGTTAACATTTCTGTCTTGATTGGACACTGAAATTGCACTAAAATGAATATACGTTCTCCTCTTTCTGTGTAAATGCTAGTGAAGCAGACACTTGAACACACTGTTATGAACTGTATCTGTTTCTTTCCATCTCTCCATAATTCTCCCTTTCTTCCCTCTCTAATTAGCAGATGACAAGCCTGTAACAGGACAGGATGACCATGACCTAGTCAACACCACAGTGCCGAAAGACTCCCTGCCAAGACAGGAAAGAACATCTTGTCCTGGTTCTGTTATCCTGTTCGTATGCTCTCCTTAAGAGGCTCAAAGGCGAGAGTAGACAAGTGAGAACGGACAAAAAAAGAGGTATAGAAAGAAGAAGCCACAAAAATGCTGCTCATGATTAAAAATCTTGAACAACAGACATCAAACAGCTAAGCCTGTGAAAAGCAGTAACCGTAACGTGAAATCTGATCAAATCTAAATATGTGTTAGCCCTAACCCAGCCTCAGTTTCAGTCAAGTCAGATCCAGTTCATTTGTATAGTCCATGATCCCTGCCAGCGAAACCGGTTGAAAAGAGAAGCCTCAAAAAGCTTTGCTATTCATTTGGCAATTATTAACTTCACCAAGGATGTTATGTTTTCACTTGTATATTAATTTGTTGGTTTTTCATTATAGGCTTGGGGTGGATGGGACATGGACCAGGAAAGAGCTCATAAAACTTTAGTGCTGCACTGGTTAAAGGGCAGATCCGGGATTTTTTTGGTACTATTTTCTTTTTTGTGTCAGGATTCAAGAATTATGTATGGAACTTGATACAAAAACAATGACACATATTTCTGGTGTTGAGCTCTATGAAACTGTACAATTTGGTGCAGATCCAGATAATAATCTGGATCCAGATAATAATCTGGATCTCACAGACATGTGTGGGATTGCCTTGGCGAGGGGATGTGCTCTACTGAGTGCCATTCTAGTATTTGGCTTGAAAATAAAGTTTTTTGCCTTTATAGCCTGCAATGCAACAGCGCTGCTCATATGCTTGAAGCACAGTCTTCCATCATGGAGCATCTAAATGTTATGAAAGCAAATTAATAAGTAGTAATTGTTGAGTCACATTATTTGGCCTCCTGCAGATAAAGTACAACTGTATTTCTATGCTACTGGGCATTAAGATGTTTGCTTCTGTGCTGTATCTGTCAGTGAGCATCATTTAGAACACTGTTATTTCCAGTTTGCACAATTTTGGGCTTCAAAAGTTTGCTTGACGGATTAAAAAGCAAAACTCAACTTCTTTCCTCAAAACTTCTACAATCAGCTTTCCGTAGATACAAAGAACAGGTTGGTACAATACATCAAGGACCAAGCATTTTCGTGCATCTATCTGGCTAAGGATTCTTGTAGCAGCAGGATGAGCAAAGCAACATCTTCCCTTCCCAGGTTAAACTGAAATATCCTCGGCTGGCAAGGATATAAAGGACATAATCCCCTCAGACTGTTCTAGGTCATCTCTGCAGGTCTCTTCTTTTTTGGACCCTTTAATTTATTCAAAGCTTTATTCTTACATGAGAAGTTGCTCTCATTTAAAATTATTGTATGTAGTTTGAGCATTGTGAAAATAATCACACACTTTAAAAACAACAAACACCAACAACACACCTGAACCCTCCACAGGGAGGTGTCCAATAGACACCCCGATCAGATGTGCTTGTATTCTGTGCTCCCCTTCCCATTAATGGCCACATATTCCTCCCTCTGGGAATTGCCAGGTTATCAGAGAAAAAGCATTTCAGTGTCCCTGTGACTCCGAGAGGATTTCACATGGACACCGTCTCAGATGAGCAGCCAGAATATGAGTCAGTCAAAGACTTGGACACACAAGGCCCATGTGGCCACTGTTTGACAAAGCAAGGTGCAGCCAAGTGCGCTCACCACCTGTGCAGTCAAAGGGGAAGCTGGGGGTGCTTTGTACTGCAACAGCAGTGCTGGTGTCCCGAACCCTATCAAATTATTTTTTCGGAGCCAGGCAAAGTGCCTTAGTGTTGGCAAAAATCTTCAAAGCTTTTATAAAAAGCTCTGTAAAATACATCAGACTAATTGAATATTTCCACACAATAGCATCATTATCATGCTTCAGCACTGACAGACTCCTCGGGATGAATTTATGACTTTATCACTAGCTAATGACACGTTATTGTTCAAAGATTAGCTGTGGTCTATCCCTGTTTGTGAGAAACAACTGCTTCACTGTACGTCTGCTTGGTTCAAAGAGATAATATTTTTAATATTGAAACATCTGCCATTTCCCTGTTGGGACTGCATTTTCCCAGAACTTGAATCATTTCATTGTTGCTGTGTTATTTCAGAGAAAACCAAGAAGATAGTGTTAAGCTCTTACATTTACATACATATACAATTATACCAACTATTTAGCTGAATAAATAAATACTAAACTAAACTGACACATACACCACATCCCTATTTCATGCATTTAATAAATTGCATGCAAACTAAAACCTTACAAAGCAGACAGAGCCTTGAGGACACAGCATGCCTGCTTAAGCACAGATTTACACACAGTTACACTCTCTCCGTTTGACCTTTAAGTTCTGAATTCACTGAGATAAAGTGGTTTCCCACGATAGATACAAAAAGTACCTGCTGGGAAATGTCCTACAGTCTCTCTCCCCCTCTCTCTGACTCTCCCCAGTATGTGTCTGTTTCTTGCTTTGCAATCACGAGCTGTCTTTTCATCTGCCCGTTTCCACTTTACACACACGCACACACACACAAGATGCAAATTCAAAGTTTAACTTCTCGTCTTTTGCATCACACCTTTCTTCACAGACCTCAGTCTATGATCACTGGCAGCTAGGGCTGCCACAAACGATTATTTTGATAGTCGACTAGTCACCGACTATTTTTTTCGATTAGTCGACTAATCGGATCATACGTAAATTGAATGTAAAACATACAGCTTATCGCACCAGCATGCAGCTGCTCTTATATACCATCATTAGCTTTCAGCTTGAAGTGTTTAAGGTATATGCTAACTAAAAATAAAGACAATTAAGATGATAGTTCATTAAACTTTTAATGAAATACGCAGCTTTAACTGTAGCATAAAGTGCAAACAGCTGAGTAAAATAAGGATAAGGCACTGGCCTAAACAACACCAAAATAAATACTTAAAGGTTTTTTGTCTTTCCTTCATTTGTCTCTGGCATTAAACAGCTACATTTAACAGGGTTATACCTGTGCCGCTTGATGAGGGACAAGACAGGTAGAGAGAGAAAAGAGAGAGACCACCTGTAAACTCACCTTGAGTGAGTGAGAGTGCACGTGTGTATGTGTGGTGGGCGGCTGCAGCGGCGGGTGCGTGTGTGGAAGGTGCGGCAGCAGTTTTGAGAGAAAAACAAAGTTTAAAAAAAAGAAAAGAAACGACGCATCGACTATTAAATTAGTTGTCGACGATTTTAATAGTCGACGTAGTCGTGACTAGTCGACTAATCGTGGCAGCCCTACTGGCAGCACTGTCATACTGTAGGGTTATCTCCAAGCAGTGAGTAACTAACCTGAAGCAGGAAAATGACTTTAACATTACTACAAATTAGAAGGGCATTCATATCATATGCTTAATCAGACCACCTAAGTAAACATGTCCATTTCATTAGACATCCTCTAGCATCTATCACTACATGTTGTCGAGCACTGCTGCACACCAGTGTGCCAGCAAATATTGGACTTACACAAGGGTAAATGAAATTTCTATAATGAATTATGAATGGTTAAATACATATTGAAAGGATTTCAGAAATGTTCTGATCTAATCTCAGATGCCCACATATTGATTTAATGAAAATATGCAAATTACTGCCACTTCTTATCAACTGTAGGTTATCACCACTGCTGTTAACTGTTGTATCAACAATAGTTCAAGGTCCACATGTACTGTAATTGGGCCTGCTTTCTCGAGCTACCCCTATCCTCTGCTCTTGCTATCTTTTATTCTCTCTGCACATGAGATTCTGGCTGGGTCTTTGCAGATTCTTCACTAAAGTGGCAGAACTTTTCACTCAGTCCAAGAAAAGAAGAGTTGGACAAACATCAAGAAAGAAGAAACAAGGAGAAGGAGGGATAGCAAGGGAAAGGTGTAAGAAAGGTATTTTCTCTTGCTTTCCTTTGTGAAAACACACAATCATTACACAGCAATGGAATAAAGGGAAACCAGCTAAAAGCTGTGCTAAAATTCATCAGACAGATCATAATATACTGCAGCCAAACACCCTGATAACGACATAACAAGTTCTCATTAACAAGGTCACCCTGCTTCACTGGTTTTCAGCAATTCTTCAATATTTCAATTCAAAAAACAGTTGTTATATTAAACAGCTGCCATTCTCAGGTGAAGATGCTCTGGTGATGGGTGAGGTGTCCACAGGCTGAGCTTCACAGTGCAAAGAGAAACAGGGAAAATTGACTTTGTCGTGGCTGGGATGTGTGTGTTTGTGCAAGAGAGAGTGTGTGTGTGTGTGTGTGTGAGCAGGTTACCTGAAGTGGGCGACTTGCTTCTCTCCATGTCAATGGACTGCTGGTTGTCAGAGAGTTCAGTAAGGCCTGCCGCAGCCAATGGCAGCCGAGAGGAAGAAGAAGTAGAACGCACAAAGACTGTCAGATTACCTCAGTTTTGTCAGTGGGACAGATTGAACAGAGGTCAGTTCAGTTGATATGAGCCACACCACACACAGTCCAAGAAAGAGTTAAGACCACTGTTTATCAGAAAAACTTGATCGATCATTTGACGAGTTACATCATCAATAATATGTGGATCAAGCTTTTTACTGATGTTTAAGATTTGCTCTTTGTCCTGGGTGGATTTTGAGTCCATTCTGGGAGCAAAGTGGCTGAACCCTGATTATCTGCACTACAGTCTATTTACTAAATATACTGTATATACCAGCTTTTGTTTTGAATGTCAAACAGTTGGGTGATAAAGTGTCAATACTCCCATTATTACTCAATTACAGAATGTAGTGCAAATCTTGTGATAAAGAATCATATACAGTACAATTAAAATAAATACAAGAGAGAACAAACATCAAATCTGATCATGCACCAAGCACAGGCCATAATGAGAATTCATGACTTCTCCTTTTTGGAAAAAAAGAAAAGGGAAACAAACAAACAAACAAACATCACAGATGCCAAAATGTCAAATTCTTGTTCCTTGAAGTCTAAAGTAAAAACACTGGATGGTTAAACAGTG
Organism: Trachurus japonicus; assembly: GCF_045865225.1. Taxonomy (NCBI): domain Eukaryota; kingdom Metazoa; phylum Chordata; class Actinopteri; order Carangiformes; family Carangidae; genus Trachurus; species Trachurus japonicus. The sequence continues at coordinate 9,688,209 of NC_140927.1, read as the reverse complement.
TCCATTAAGGCTTCATTAACAGCCTCACTGGGTCGTCACAGTTCAGAAAACTTTGATTTATTTAATTATTTCTCTTTCTTGAAAGTTTCCACTTGATGCAAATTTTCTTTCAATCATTTCCAATGGCCTTACAGGTGACTATTATTAAAACTGACTCTGATTAAACCTTTACTGAAGAATAAAATTAAGAATTCCTTTGTAATCGTTGACTTAAAGCAGTCATCCTGGTTTCACTGTGCCCAGTCGATGAACACGGCTTTATTCACCCAACTAACTAAAAGACATGTAAAATATACATCACATGGATCATATATTATTTATAACTGCCCTCACTTAACAGACTCAAAGGAGTGGCTCTCTTTCTGCAAAGGACATACTGCTGGACATGACTGGAATAGGCTGGCTTTTTTTTGGGGGGGGGGAAATATAGATATAATATTCAGCTCGAAGATCAGAAACAACCACTTTTATTCCAATCATCTCTTTTGGTTTGTCCCTTTGCTTTCTGCCCACATCCTCCCTTTAAAATCGCTTTAGCAACCATCTCCTATCAACCCTGTTGTCCTTGTATACTGTCCACCTAAACATGACCCCATCCCTCCCGCACACACACACACACACACACACACACAGAGCCCCCAGCCTTTAGGAAGGCCTGACTTACTCTGATAGGATGTACGGATCCTTTTCTTTGAATCTGAGTAAAAGTTAGACAGGCCACGCATGCAAAACTCTGTCAGGCAGGCCCACATGCCCACATCAGCAGCCACAGAGTCACCAAAGGGTGGAAAGAGGAGGAGGAGGAGGAGGAGGAGGAGGAGGAGGAGGAAGATGAGGAGGTGGTGAGGGGAAGGAGGAGCGATGGAAAGGATTGAGAGTAGGAATAAAGAGTGAGGAGTGTAGGCAGAGATTGAGGAGTGTAGGCAGAGATTCAGGGTGAGGAGAGATGAGAGAGAGGGCAAAAAGGTGGGAAAACAGAGAAAGGTAGCAGAGGTGTGTAAGTGGTGTAGGACAGGAGGTAGAGAAGAGAGAAATATAAGAAACAAGATCAGGGTGGAAGGAAGGTGAAGTTAAGTGTGAGTAGAAGGAGGGTGGGCGGGGAAGGAATGGAGGTGTACCATTTTAGGATGTAGGGAAGGGAGGGGGAGAAAAGGGAGGGAAGGGGGAGAGAGAAGAACACACAGGCTTAGAGTGCAAGCAGCAACCGAGTTAGTGTCAGGGGAGGACAGACAAGAAATACCCGCTAGTCCTGGAAATGCTGTGACTGGTCATTTATACAGGAGGTAATCTCCTGTCACGTGTTTGCATCAAATAATACTCTAGTTATTGGTTTACATCTGATTTTGTTCATACGCCATTTGCCCTTCTAACATGTGAAGACTTGTATTAATAACGCACTACACTACAACCATAAGGAACACATCTAAATGATAAATAACTAAGCATAATTTAGTGACATGAATACACTACATTTGACTGACATTTATATATAAAATACACATATATATATGTGTGTGGTGATAACAGCTAAAAATGTTGTGGAAAGGACAGAAAACTATTTCCTCACAGGCTGGATTGTTACAACAGAGAAGGCCAGCAGCTCTGAGACAGTTTAGTAAGTGCCATGTATTTCTTTAGTTTTTTTGACTGCGTTTTTGAAGTTCTGTCTTCAGCAATATATTAAAGGTATAGTTCAGCTTTTTTGAAGTGGGGTTATATGAGGTACAAATAGCCATCAGCTGGTTGGAAAAAATGTTTTTATTTTTTTAATCTGGTACTAACCAGCTCACTCAGTATTCAGACAGGCTCCGCGACACGCTGTATCACTCCACCTCTTCCACAACGCGTCACGGAGACTGCCTGCATGGAGGAGTACTGAGTGAGTTGGTTAGTACCAGATTTAAAAAAAAAATACTTTTTTCCGACCAGCTGATGCATTGTAAATTTTTACTTTAGATAGTACTCTTGAACTTCTTGTAGGCGGCAAAAATATGCTGATAAATTGTACCTCATTCACAACAGTGTACTGCCTGTGTCTCGGTGCAGTGTGATGCGCCGGTGTTTCTCTGTGGGGGGGAGCAGAGACCTTTCTACTGCAGATACTATACTTTATACAACCCCACTTCAAAAAAGCTGAACTATCGCTTTAACTTCGCCAAAGTCAGCTCCAGACCATACCACCACCTGGGGTACAGGAAAGGGCACAGCTGGTCATTTTTATTCTTTCTCTCGTCTAAAAATTGATTTTAAAGACCCAATGAAGAAAGAATTTAACAAAAGGGGAAGTTGGGAACGATAAGTGATGCTGTGGTCAATAAAAGCATTTATGCAACAGCAAATGAAGAGTTGGCTCTCAAAGTCATCCATCCCTTCAAACAATTCCTGAGTAGCTGTAAAGCATTTTCAGCTTCACTTGTGGGAATTATGTAATAAAAAACTCTGTACTCTAATTGGCTTAAAAGACCTTCAAAATCTAAAATACTCAACCACTGGAGCTGCTACAAAACTTTAACTTGGTTTGGGGTCGAATTTTAGTGCGCTTGTACATAATAGCTTCTGCGTGGTAGATTGGTGAATACTTTTTACTGTATGTTATTATAAACGACAGGCTGCCCTCAAAAAGACCATCACCAGCCAAGGTCAGCAGCAGAAAAAAGGGGTAGCAGGGGTCAGGAAGTACAACGAGACCTCTGTGGCTCTTGACTACAGATCTATGCTCAAGCAGGACTAAAAACAGAAAGGACAGAGAAAACAAATGATCACATGCATAAAAATGCTGACATGGAATGACACAGCTTGTTAACATGCACTTCATATCATAGTGCAGATCTGTGACAGGCATACTGAGATGGAGAAGTGTTTTTGTCTTTGTTTGTTATAGTGTGACACAGAGCAGAGAGAGGGAAGAAACAGAGTTGGACTGATGCAGGTTTCGAATTCTGATGCAATTACCTCCTTTTTTAAATGTAACTAGACTTTCTTTTTGTACTTTATTTGGAATCTGTGCCAGTAGTCTTTTAATATTAACTCAGGCTGAAACACTTTCTTTGGATCTGAGTGGAAAAGCCTTTGATATTTAATGTATGCCTGACAAACTGACAACTAGGCTTTTCTCTTTCATTTCAATCTTCTACTTAAGTGAAAGAAGAAATACAACTATGTTCAAAATAAAAATTTAACTCAAAAGAGGCAGAAGAAAGTGAGTATTACTGTTATAATCTGCTAGTATAAGACTGTTGTATTCAGATAAAGATCTAAAATGTGTAAATTGATTAATCAAATGAGAGCAACACACAGGCCGAGCATTTTAACACTATAGGCAAAGCTACTTGTTCTACACATTCCAGAAAATGTGTGTGTGCTCTACTTAGTGTAAATGAGCTTAGTAACTTTTCAACAACTTTTGCTAAGGGCTTAAGAGCAATGGTACTGATCAATTATACAAGGAATGCAATTACACCACCCTCGTTATTGATTTCAGATCATTCACTGTCAGATTTGCCTGACTGATCAGTCAAGCCTTAGAAAGAAGTAAAGCTTCAGAGAAGGAAGACTGAAGAAAAGGAAGAAGAAACCCCAGTAGAGGTAGAAAAAAAGAGAGAGAAAGTGGACAGAAGAGTAGAAAATAGTTGAGACAGTGATAAATTAATCTCTCTAAGTGTGATGACCCCTCTGGCATCTTTTTGTGTGGATGCAGATGTGTGTGGCAGGATCCCAGAGGTGCGTGTGCTACCTGAGGTCGACTGTCTGTTCCTGCGAGGGGAGCGGGTAAGGCGCTGGTAGGGGTCGGCAGCTCCGTACAGATCCAGTGTCGACATACACAACAGGATTGTTTTCTGCAAGTAGTCCACGACTGCAAGGCCATTACAGTTCCCGAACGCCAAACTGGATGAACACATTCACAAACACACATGCATTCACATGGAGGAAAAGGACACGCACACTGTTACATTAGCACTGTTAAAGGTGCAACAAGTATCAGAATCAAACAGTCAAATTAACTGTGACATTTTCATAAAGGGATTTTATCTCACATTGAGTTCCTTTATCTCACACTGCTAGTGTCTAAAAAATACATTTCCAGATTTCAAGCGAGACTGTCTTTGGAGCGTCTGGCTACATTAATCAAAAGAAACTTGTTTGCATTATTTTTTTTCTATTCTGTCCAAAAGATGTTCAGGTTGATCCGCCACTGACCAGAATTAGACGACATTCACAACAAAGGACTCAGGAATCAGTGGCCTTTCAACAGAGCACTTAGAAAAAATAATAAGTGCAGCAAAAACATAAATGTCACTCACTTTTCCTCTGCCCAGTCTATCATTCACTGCTCTCCTGCAACCAGCATGCAGATGTCTGGCTCAATTTGTATTACTGTCACATGGTCAGATGGTTTAGCTTGTGACAGCATCCACAGTGTTGTCTCCATTATGGATTTTTTAACCAAGTCATTAAACAGAGCTTGTCATGTCATGTATTCCATGGAAACATCAATTTCAAGATGGTGATTACCATCCTTTCAGTGCCATTTAAACATAGTTTGGATTTTACAAACTGCAGCATTCACAGATCAAAACAAAAAAGCTCAAAGAAAAGTGATTTCATGTGATATAACAGAGAATGGCCCTTTTAACATTTTTAAACTGTAATTTCAGCCTGTTCAAAAGGACCACAGTCATCCCAATGCAAACAAGATTTCTGTTGCAAAAATTGTCATGTAAAGTTTTAATGTAATGTGTTTTATATGGCTGATTAACATGTTACAATTCCTACAAGTTCCTGTCCTCTCTGAGAGCACCAAACCTCCACCTGTAGAGGGGCTGCAGAGCAAAGAGACTTCTCTTGAACTGTGCCACAAATACATCCAACCATGCATGCTGTGTGAACAGTTTTGTCTGCAAGATGAGGTTCAAATTTGAGCCAATGTCTCTTTTTTTGCCATTTAGGATCACCAATATGTAATTTTTTCTCCATTATAACTTTAATAGATAGAACTACGTGTGGTGTAGCTGTCTTAAAACTTTGTGCACAGTGTTTCTGCTTTCAGTTAAAACACTTTCTCAGTCTCTCAAGTGTAATTTCGGTGCTGTTTTCACTCGCTGCTTCAATTCAAATAATTCTGTTTTGTCTGCACAGTACTGTAGAACCAATCAGCTGTCAAGGTACCATTGCAACAACTGAATATCTTATTTGTGTATACAGCTGTAAACTATACCAAAGGGATTGCCTTTCAGAGTGCAGACTAACAAAGATATGGAACTGGTAAGTACTATGGATAATTTAAGAGAAATGCACACCCGCATTGCAAATCGACTGGAGAGACAAATGAATGGATGGAAAGGTAAACAAGCTGACAGACAGACTGTAAAGCATGAGGTGACGTACAGGCCATAGGCAGAGTTGATGTCCAGGCTGGTGATCTGTTGTGGAGGTTCTCCATCGACCCACAGCAGCTGGATGACCAGCTCTGCCTGGTAGCCAGGGGGGACCCGCACCACCCGGTCCTTCACCCTGAAGCAGACACACAGCAGAGGAGGCATTAGGGTATAGTGTCGACATAAAGAACACAGAGGAGAAAGTTACCAAATTCAGTTGTGTCACCAATATCCTATATAAAACATGTCTGCTTCCATCAAGACAAGCTAAAACAAGTAAAACATCAGGGGAATGTTCAAATCCAGTGTTTACTTATGTTCCTATTGATCTATTTCTCAACTTAGTTTGTGGCACATTGCAGGACGCATTAATAATGATAATAATAATACATTTCATTCATAAATGTCTCTTCAAAACACCAAGGGCACCTTACAAGACAGATTTAAAAATAATATAACAATATATAATAACAATAATAATAATAATAATAATAATAATAATAATAATAATAACAATAACAATAACAAAATAACATAAAAATAACAAACTAAACAAACATGTTTACGACTGATGTATGTGAGGTGGTCTTACTTGAGGCAGGGGATGCTGTCTCCACTGCTGGGGCTTGCTGGCTGCTGGTGGTGGGGTTGAGGTGAATGGGAGCCGGACTCTGAGAAACAGGGATTATTTTCATTCTCTGATGGAGAGATGACATCCTCCTGCTCACACTGCAGGCGGACCTCTAATGACTGGGGATGACACAGACACAGAGATATGGGTTCATCTGTGGTACCCGTCATATTTGCTATCAGTTACAACATAAGCTGTACACAGTCCTCTAAAGCCAGGAACACACCGCCACGACGCTTCCCGACGCGTCCCGACGCCGACGGCTTTGGCCGACGAGTCTGTCGCCTCTCGTCGGGAGAGAGGAAAAAGTGAAACACACTGCCCCGACTGCCGACCAGAGCGACTGAGTGGCGAGGACTCCCCCATAGAAATACAGACCCATACAGACCAGAGGCAGCCCTGCTCACTGTTCATTCAAACAAACTAATGCCACTGCCACAGTTAATTTCATCAATGAGACAACATTAATCTCCCCAAAACAATTTGACCAGCCACGTTTTAACAGTGCTAAAGCCGAAATTAAAACAGTTTTTAGCAGCTTACTGCTCGGTTGCCGCGAATTGGCGATAGCCGATGCTAATTTCTGTTAGCCCGTCTATGGTGTTTTACATTACACGTTAGCATTAAGCTAGCGGGCTTTATATGCTTAGTTGTGAGCTGTGTGTGTTTTGAACGTTGTTTCAAACTATGTGGGTTTTATTGAACATCTTTGATGTTTAAATATATATATATTGCCGCTTAATATATTGCTTTACTCCTCTTTTTATTTTGTATACCATTTTTACTGTAGGACAGGCTAGGACACCGTTTGTTTACTGTGGTCACTTCCGTCCCTCCCACACACACCGCGCTGATTCGCTTAGGGCACCGCCAATCAGAATCGCCATAGCTAGCACACAGCCAATCAGAGTACCCGACGAGTCTACTCTCCCGACGGCCGACGAGTCCCGACTGAGCATGTTCAATCGGCCCCGACGAGATCCGACAAGACCCGACGCTCCCCGACGGAGAGGAACACACCAAACAGACGAGCTCCCGACGCCATCCGACGAGGCCAGACGCCCGACGGTCGGCTCGGTGTGTCCCTGGCTTAACAATGTGACCACTACAGTACAGTGAACTCCAGTCAGCGTATTAGTGTGATACAGATGCAGGTTCCTGACAATCAGTGGTGGACAGTAACGGAGTAAATTTACTTGAGTACTCTACTTAAAGCAGAAGTAAGCGATATATTTGTGTTAATATAAGTCTTAAATAGTTATATCTTCCGACAGCAATCACTTACATAGAGTGTTTGGACCGAAACACGGGTCTATCAGTCACTCTGCTCTGCTCTGAGCTGAGGAGAAAACTTTTCTTGTATCCTACAGTTTTTATCCAATGAGGAGAGAGAATGGCATGCAGGGCTGTGTGTGCAGCCAAGGGATGCGCGTGAATGTGGTGACGTAGGGACGAGGACTGTTATGGTGCGTTCAAGGCAACTCGTAACTCGTGTTTTTCCGACCTGTGAAGTCATACCAGTTCGATCTGGTACGAGTTCACGGGTCGGAAGTTACGAGTGGCCGTTATAGTGACTTTCACAGGTAAAACAGGTCGGAAAAACACGAGTGGGTTGCCTGGAACGCTACAAAATCGTAAGTTGTGACTTGAAGCTGTAATTTACGGTTTCAAAAGCCTACCTGGAACGCAGCATTACCAAAACGACCGGATCGCTTACTTCTGCTTTAAGTACATATCCAGAGGATTTGTACTTTACTTGAGTATTAGATTTCTTTGGTACTTATTACTCTTACTTGAATACATTTCCAAGACAAATATTTTACTTTTACTTGAGTTAATTTCTAGGAAGGCTGAAAAGTACTCATTACTTTCAGGTCTGCTCTTTTTTTTTTTTTTTTCTAAAATACTAAAATATTATTGAACACAAGCTGTTTTTGTCAAAGAAGGAAACCCTAACCCCTAAAAGCAGCACATCAGTGCAGGTGGTTTCAAAGAGTTAATTCTCAGAAACAAGAGTTAAAAGGTCTTTAAATTCATTTAGAAAAAAATATAGTAATTCATTGATGTGAAAAATCAGAATTTTACTCTTACTCTTACTTAAAGTAAATTTAAAAGCATGTACTTTTGGATACTTAAGTACCTTTAAAAAGCAAGTACTTTTTTACTCTTACTCGAGTAATATGTCGACTGAGTTACTTTTACTTGTAATGGAGTAAATTTTGACCAGTAGTATTTGTACTCTTACTCAAGTACTGGGGTCGAGTACTCCATCTCTGCTGACAATAAGGGATTGAATTATGACAAATATTAAGCAGTATTTACATATTTTCTCTACAAGTTAGTATAGATTTAAAAGCAGAAGCATCATCAAACATTCATTCATCAAACCACTAGGATGTGACATATTTTGTGTTGAGTCCCATTTTACTCACCACTATCTGTGTGTTGGCATCGTATTTGCTGAATCGATACAGGATAATGTGGGCCGAGATGCCAACCACACAGAAGATGCGGCTCTGAGGGCACCAGCTGACCATCTGGACAGCAAAGGGGTCTTCCTCCACCAACTCAGCAGCTCGTCCCTCACCAGGCTTTGGCTTCTCAAACACTTTGGAGGTTTTCAGCTTGTACAGCATCTGTAGGGTGACTGGTTAGAGAAAATGTTATCAGTCGAGCATCACTTTGCTGGAGTTCTGCGGTCCCTGCGGCCTCTCCAAACTAGCAGTGTGCCGATTCAAATCTATGGCAGGTAGGCCTAATACAATGACAACAAATGACAACCTCACACAACCCCATGACAAATAACCCAGACTTCCCCTTAAGCTATGCACTGTTGCTTCTGAGCAAAATGGTTCTGAGTTCAGTTCCCGGGCCTGGGGCCTTTCATGGGTCCTCTCCTGGTTCACCAGGTTCCTCCCACAGCCCAAAGACATGCACACTAGCTCAATTGGCTACTCTCAACTGCCCATAGGTGTGTGAGGTTGCTTGTCTCTTCATGTGGCCTGTGATGGACAGGTGACATGTATGGGATGTCAGTGGGGATAGGCTCCTGCCCCCAGCGACCCTGCACAGACAAGACAAGTTGTATAAAGGATGGAACCTTTAGGAACAGAAAATGCCCCTCCTTTTTGTGCACAGTTAACTTTATGGATGTACTGCAAAAAGAGATGTACAGTAAGAATGATTCAATGTGTGAATACCAACATATAGTTTTATACCTATGATTATATTGCAGTGTAATACAGTATATTAGACTGATGGCTGTACGCTGGTATGGTAAATAGGAACACAGTTAGGATTAGTTGGTATCAGGCTGGAATAAACCAGTCTCACTAGCAATGAAAACAGCAGGTTTTTGAGATTTTGAGAAAATCAAACATTTGCACTCAGGTTTTTTAGGGTGTAGCCATCTATGAGAATAATAATGGCCAATATGCCTAATTTGTTGCGGAGCATTTCATATCACCATGGCACAATTAATTTGCTTCAAGTTCGGAGCCCTGAGCATATCTGAAATGACTCATCAAGGAATTTCTGGAAATATTGTTTATTCAAGCATGCTGTGTAATAACACTCAGAGTTGAACAAAATGTATCAGTTATCATGGCGCTTAGACAATTAGAAAGGAAAAATTAAAGATTTAAAGAGCAGACTTACTTGCAGACGCGTCCCAAAATTTAATAGATCCATCAGCATGTCTGAGGAAACACAAAGCATAGTGTTCTTTAGTCTTCTGGGTAGAGTTAGTCCTATTAATAAGCTTAAGGCCACATTCAGACCTGGCATTAACATCCATCTTTGGTGAAATAATCAAAAGTGGCCAGTTGTAAGTATGTTAGTTCACACATGCCATTAAAATGTGTCTCCACATGCATCTTATTTCTTCCCTTTGTATAAAAACTAATATTGTTAATAAAAACGTATAGTTGTTTTGAGCCAATCCCATCATTTCAGATCATTTACCGCTTGGAACGTATATCTTTATTTATATCCATCTACTTGTGATCCAGTCACCAGAAAGGAGAGATCCAGTCATCCAAGCCGGATGTTAAAAGCAGGTCTGGGGCCTCAAAGTGGATCAGGAAATTAAAGGAAAATGTTAGCATACATTTCAAGTATCTTCAAAGTTTTAAATGTCTGGCAAGAAAATGTTGCACCATGCAAAAATCTCCTCTCCTCCTTATGGTGAAGCTGAATCCTTAGTTTCCTCTAAACAATAGAAACACTATGAGCCAAGACTTTTTCATACACTTTACAGAGATAACATCTTCATGTCACGTCTGCCTCATGTAGCTGGATTGCTGCTAATATATACTGTATTACCCAGAGGCAGAAGCTGTCCAGTGTTCATTCCTCAGAACAGGTTAATATCTCCACCAACCTCATCTATAACAGCTCCAGGCTGCACTGTGCCGAGGTTGACATACACCCAAATCACATTTATAGAGCATTATAAACACAAAATATGAATCACAGCCATGCTCCTGTATGATTATTATCACATCAGAATTGTGACGGATACCAACAACTTTCATGGTTCATGGTTTCCCATGTCTACCTGGGTCTACCTGTGCCTTCAAATGTATTTCCGTAATGTTAGTATTTCTGGCTTACCCTGTGATGATGATCTCTGGGTAGGTGTGAGAGCCTAACGTCCACGTTCCTCCACCGATTGGCCACTCCTAACACGGTTACAGACAGAGATGGTAATTATTTTGAAAGCCCAGTTGTATCATCGATTTGAAAAGTCCATGTTCCCTACAGTACAGAATTGAGTTGATTTATATGTTCATGATAAACAATTAAAAGCTTTAAGTCACAACAATTAATTTTAGAGAATAAGATTTTCATGCATGTTAAATAGCATTCTCCTAAAGGTTTATGTCTATATTTCCATAACCTTGAGAAGCCAGAAGATTAAGTAATTTTTTTTATTTGAGTACTAACGCAGAGGCGTTCAACATTGTGCATTGAAATTGCGGTAACGCTTCCTTTTACAGTACGGTAATTACCAGGTAATTAGATGTATTTACGCGGTAATAACAAGGTAATTAAATACAATTACATTGTAATTACCAAGTACTTACTAGGTAATTACAAGGTAATTACCCAGTATTTACAGATATTTTTCCTGACTACTACCAGGAATTTACCCAATAATTTCCTGGTAGATACGCAGTAATTGTATATTGTAGATTTTAAACCCGGCAGTTAAAAATATTTACCTGATATTTATCTGGTAAATACCAACAAGTTACCTTGTATTTACCCAATAATTACCAGGTAGATATCCTGCAATTGCATATTGTAGACTATAAACCCACTGAATGTGTCTATATGTGACTTTGTTAGGGTGATAATAACTTAGATATTTACCTGGTAATTACCAGGTATTTACTCAAAAATGATCACATGTTTACCTGGTAACTACCACTTATTTACGTGGTAGTTACCTGATATTTACCTGGTAAATATCAACTAGTTACCTAGTATTTACTAGAAATATACTGAAAACTACCAGGTATTTATCCAGGAATTATAGATTATGTATTACCAGTCAACCTGTGTGGTGACAGTGAGGGTATAACTTGCAACTATTTACCAAGTAATTACTTTCTAATTACCCAGTTGTACAATTTACATTATCAGGTAAAACCTTGTGAATTACCCTGTAAGGAAGGTGGAACTGTACTGTAAAAGGAAGCGTGGTTTGTTTCAATGATATTACCATGTACTTTCCTGGTAACTGTAGATTATAATCCTGTGTAGTTTTGAACATAGTCTGGCAAAAACTCCCATATCTCCCTGATAATTATCAGGTAAATACCGGGGTGATATCAGAGTTTTACAGAGAAGTTACCATGTAAGAAAGGTGGAATTGTACTGTAAAAGGAAGCGTGGTTTGTTTCAATGATATTACCATGTACTTTCCTGGTAACTGTAGATTATAATCCTGTGTAGTTTTGAACATGGTACCTGGCAAAAACTCCCATATCTCCCTGATAATTATCAGGTAAATATCAGGGTGATATCGGAGTTTTACAGAGTAGTTACCATGTAAGAAAGGTGGAACTGTACTGTAAAAGGAAGCGTGGTTTGTTTCAATGATATTACCATGTACTTTCCTGGTAACTGTAGATTATGATCCTCCACCACCCATCAGGGTGTTTTGAACATGGTACCTGGTAAAAACTCCAAGGTTGGGTTAAATATTTCGACCCAACAGATTGGGCTGAGATTTGGACGACACCTTAATCACTCTCCAGCTTCAGAAAACAATGTAAATGGTAAGTAAAACTTAAATGATTAGCCTAAAGGTTTGGTAGTTTAATGTGGTAGCCACTGAATGTGTCTTAAAAGTGTTACTTAAAAACTTCACCTCACTCTGCGACCAGGCATTTTTTCCCTGCTTGCTAACTTGCTAGCTAGCTAGTTATTTTCACCTGATAAGATAGTTTCCATCACAGCAGCAGCAGCAGCAGCAGCAATTGTCAGGGCCGTGAAGGAAAGGAAATGACGGTAGCCTCCAGTCTTGTGTTTTAATTGACAGGAGGACCGTTGTGGTGAGTTGGGAAGTGGGTGTTAGCAGCGGATGCTAACTGCTAGCGCTAGTCGAAGTTAGCATCGAGCTAGCTCACCTTTCCTTTGCGATGCTGCTGCTGCTAAGAGGAAGAGACGTGCTACCAGCACTGGCTAACATCCAGGACATCTGGTGGTGCTAGTAGCCCTCCTGTCTATCAAAGTCTATGAGTGTAGGGATATTTTTCTGTTAGCTGTGTGTGTGTATATGTGCGCTCGAACTGTTTTGCTTTGTCCAAAGACTGAATATCTTTGCTTTGTCGTTAGTGGAGGGGGGGGGGGGGTACGTAACGCACGTCGCCATAGTGACTAGCAGCAGTGAGTCAGGACGGGGTGAGCGCCTTATTTAGTGCTTGTTGGTGCTAGGTTTAAGTATTTGGGTTTGCTATTTTGAGATTATTGTGGTCTTTCTTTTCTCTGCCCATTACAGAACCCAGTATAACTGGTGAGAACTGCTGGCAAATGACATTGTGGCCTCCTCTCATGGACACTCCAGGCATGGTGAGTATATGTTTGTGTGTTGCCCTGTCTAAAATTCATATTTTGATTTCAACTTCTGGCTAAAAATCAAGGAATCCCTCATCCCAAAATTCATATAGGGCCCTGATTAAAAATTAATGGAATAAATATATATTTTCGAAAACATTATTGTAAAAATAGAGTTCATGATTTGTTACTACCACATGAGCATCAGCAGGATGGGTATTTGAAGGGTTAAATGCAGAGATGCATAGTTTGTTAGCTGTGCACATACAGTAGCCCAATCCAGCTCAGTTCTTGCATCAGTGTGTAACTCATACATAATGTTTCAGTACAAAAAGGTAATTCATATTCAGCTAATTTGATTAAAACAAGTTCAGGCAAGTGGTAAAAGATAAAATCATTTAATAGTTAATGGTATTCTTAGTTCATAGTTAAAATCAGTTCAAGTTCATAACTTCAGTTAAAAGGCAGTAGTTAAAAACAGGTTCATATTAATGCTTCATTATAACGTACTCAGGTGCCTACCCAGTGTACAGATTTTATATCTACCTGAGATGGCTGTTACATGTGCCTAAAGAAATGTGCTATGGACTAAGACTCCAGATACAGTGTCTGGTACAGCATTACCTGTAGAGATTAACCTAACCTGTTGTACAAACTAATTTTTGAATCTTGTTTTTTTTTTTTCTTTATTCTTCAGCCTGGAACAAACATGGTGCAGTACCTGGCGACCGCAAGCAGTAGCACAGAATACCTGTATGTCCTCATGCTAGGGAGAAGCATCACTGGGATAGCCTTGGAGCACCCATCTCTGTTGGGTGGGGTGGGGTGTGGATAGGTTATAGTTTTTACTGATGTAATTTGCCAAAATGTGTAGACTGGACATGTGAAGGGGGCAAAAAGCTGTGCACTTTGTTTTTTTCTTTTCCTTTTCTTTTTTAATATGCAAGTTATTGTATGTTTAGCACTTAAAGGGATAGGCCAGCATTTTTTTTTCCGTGTCTTGCCTCACTCCCGAGTCCATGACCAGCAGATAGACACCATCCTTTTGACTTTGCGTGCAGTAACAAGGCAGAGCCCCTATCGTCCGTAATTAGCTTTGCTCAAACGCTGGAAGTGCATAGGGGGGTCATCCCTTAGCCTGACTCTCGCCAGACCCTTGTAGTTCCGCAAAGCTACGCTGAGCTCCACACAAGGGTCTGGGACTGCTCCATAGGCGATTCATTTCAGAAGGCGGGGCCTTGTAAAAAAATCTTGTATGTGATTGGATAAACCACTTGTCCATTATCTTGAATGACGTGCTACTTCAGCCACTCACTGCGAGCCGCCATTGTTGTTTGACTCAAACAGTCGCTTCAGTGCTACGTCACACCTCAGAAAGTCCCGCCCGGCGATCCTGATTGGTTCATTATTTTTTGCTCCGGGGAAGAAGTTTGCATTGGCCTCGAGTCCAGACCCTTGTGCGAAGCTGAGCGTAGCGCCTCTGGCGTAGCTTTGCGGAACTACAAGGGTCTGGCGAGAGCCAGGCTAGTCATCCCTATGTTCCCACAGCCCTATGTTCCCTCAGCCCTATGTTCCCTCATTTCTAACTTTTGTCGTCACTGAAAATTAGGCCCTATGTTCCCTCAGCCCTATGTTCCCTCATTTCTAACTTTTGTTGTCACTGAAAATTAGGCCCTATTCCCACAGCCCTTTGGTCCCACCATTGGTTGGGTTTAGGCAATGAAGAAAGGAGTTGGTTAAGTTTAGTAAAAAGACCAGGTAGAGGCTAGACAGGCCAGATAGACAGAGTCCAGATAGGTAGAGAGAGTCCAGAGGGAACATAGGGCTGAGGGAACATAGGCACGCTCCCTGCATAGGTAGTGTTAGCCTGCCTCCTACCTGAGCCGAAATCAGCAATCAGAAGCTGATTTAATTTTAGCTCTAAACTCTGTATCACACACATTTCAAACATTTTTAGGCGAAAAAGTAGACGTTTAGATCAGCAGTGTGTCGTTAATTTGTCTAAATACCAGCTGTGATTTACAATTTTGTTAGGACAAATTCGGCGCTACTCAAGCTGCAGTGTGACCAACCAAACACCGGTTGCTCTTTACATACAGAAAACCATGACGATATAATTTGTGCTTTTACTTTGAAATAGGAAGCTAACCTACCCTCGATGTAGCTAGCTTGAACCAAAATAACCGTCTCTGCTTGAACCCTCAGTTTTGACCGATCTCGTCTTGTTAACGGCATTTGACCGCTCAAGATGCCTTACTGGAGAGTTTTGTCAGCTCGTTTAGAGTTGCTGAAGAGTTTCTCTGATGACTTTAGGTGGAGGCAGGCTAACACTACCTATGCACTTCCAGCGTTTGAGCTAAGCTAATTAGCGGTGCGCCAGCTCTGCCCGTATCTCCCTTGTTACTGCACGCACAGTTGAAAGGATGGTGTCTATCTGCCTGTCATGGACTCGGGAGTGAGACAAGACACACAAAAAAAATGTTTGCGTATACCTTTAGGAGTATTGAAGTTACTCTCTTCAAATTCACTGTTTTGCAGATTAAGAGGATTAAAGTTAGTCTCTTTGACAGTTCACCTATTTCTGTCACGTAAAGGAAAGTACATGGTAATATCATTGAAACAAACCAAGCTTCCTTTTACAGTACAGTTCCACCTTTCTTACATGGTAACTACTCTGTAAAACTCTGATATCACCCTGATATTTACCTGATAATTATCAGGGAGATATGGGAGTTTTTGCCAGGTACCATGTTCAAAACTACACAGGATTATAATCTACAGTTACCAGGAAAGTACATGGTAATATCATTGAAACAAACCACGCTTCCTTTTACAGTACAATTCCACCTTTCTTACATGGTAACTTCTCTGTAAAACTCTGATATCACCCCGGTATTTACCTGATAATTATCAGGGAGATATGGGAGTTTTTGCCAGACTATGTTCAAAACTACACAGGATTATAATCTACAGTTACCAGGAAAGTACATGGTAATATCATTGAAACAAACCACGCTTCCTTTTACAGTACAATTCCACCTTTCTTACAGAGTAACTACTCTGTAAAACTCTGATATCACCCTGATATTTACCTGTTAATTATCAGGTAGATATGGGAGTTTTTGCCAGGTACCATGTTCAAAACTACACAGCCTGATGGGGGGCAGAGGATTATAACCTACAGTTACCAGGAAAGTACATGGTAATATCATTGAAACAAACCACGCTTCCTTTTACAGTACAGTTCCACCTTCCTTACAGGGTAATTCACAAGGTTTTACCTGATAATGTAAATTGTAACTACTGGGTAATTAGAAAGTAATTACTTGGTAAATAGTTGCAAGTTATACCCTCACTGTCACCACACAGGTTGACTGGTAATACATAATCTATAATTCCTGGATAAATACCTGGTAGTTTTCCAGTATATTTCTAGTAAATACTAGGTAACTAGTTGATATTTACCAGGTAAATATCAGGTAACTACCACGTAAATAAGTGGTAGTTACCAGGTAAACATGTGATAATTTTGAGTAAATACCTGGTAATTACCAGGTAAATATCTAAGTTATTATCACCCTAACAAAGTCACATATAGACACATTCAGTGGGTTTATAGTCTACAATATGCAATTGCAGGATATCTACCTGGTAATTATTGGGTAAATACCAGGTAACTTGTTGGTATTTACCAGATAAATATCAGGTAAATATTTTCAACTACCGGGTTTAAAATCTACAATATACAATTACTGCGTATCTACCAGGAAATTATTGGGTAAATTCCTGGTAGTAGTCAGGAAAAATATCTGTAAATACTGGGTAATTACCTAGTAATGGTAATTACAATGTAATTGCATTTAATTACCTTGTTATTACAGCGTAAATACATCTTATTACCTGGAAATTACCGTACTGTAAAAGGAAGCGTTACCGAAATGGCTTATTTAATTTCATTTTTTGATTCAAACCTATGTATTTTTTTAAATAATTTTTCATTTGACAAAACTGCCCCCCCCCCCCTCCCTCCCTCCCTTTTATAATTCCCCTCCCTACCTTTTGACTGTAGCCGGTCTTCTTGTGTTTAGCTCCTATAGAATAGAGGATGGGGATAATGTCAGGTGGACATTCTGCAAAGTAGGCTGTGCAGGTAACTGGAGACTCATGGATGTCCATGGGGTAAGGGTTCTCAAAAACAGGGAAGCTGCAAGATACGTGACAAAAGAGGTAGAAAAGAAAGCCACCATGAAATAACAAAGATATAACATGAGATTTGATTACATGCATACTGAATATACTGACTTCTAATATGATACACATCTGAAATAATATGAATCCATTGGGTGACATACTTTTTTAGAATATCTTGGTTTAAAATTCACCAAACTTCAAAATCCAAATTACAGGTTCCACATCACTTAAACATATGACACTTCTTTACATATTCTTTTTTATCAGTTTCATCAGGAGAGAGGTGAAGTAAAAATTGGACAACTACATGATAATATGAATGTGCTAATGTAAAAACACTTGAATCACCTAAATTACATCACAAATACCAAATTGTGATGAGCAAAATCAATATGATATTGTGAGGAAATGCACGATAAATTTGTAATAATATAAGTGTCAAATCTACAAACTCAGTCCCCACAAACTCGGTCCCCTGACTAATGTATAATGAACAATTTAGATACAATTACCAGCTAATCAATGGGCTGACATGTAGAAATGTTATTAGAGGATATTTATATTTAACAGCTTTCCTGTAATTGGATAACCTAATTAGCTAGGTGACATAATTTAAACATAGGTGTTTTGCTGCTATTCAAATATATTCCCTAGCCTCAGGTGTCCATCTGTGAAACCTGCACCACGTCAGCACCTTTCACCTTCATCTTCCTTCTGTCAATGGTGATAATAATTTGATTTAACTGAAGTGGTAGCCTTAGCACCATGATAACTAAGTGACATGACAACATCAAACCTCTGTTTCTCCCTAAAGTACAGATATGAATGTCACTTCACGTTATGATTACTCAGTTCACACTCTCAGTTTGTTGCTGACTATGACAGGTTTTGGCTTATGGATAAAAGATGTATATTGTGTTTTTACCTTTAAATTATATCATTTCATGAGACAATATCAATCTATCATTTCACTATCAGCCACATGCAAGCTGCTGAAAAGTGTTTTTTTACAGTGTATGTTAAACACATACTTGCTCTGTGTCAGGTCCACCACAATCAAGTCCTTCTCCAGAAGCACCACCACTGCATAAGGTTCCTGGACCTCTGTAAGAAACACAAACAGAAAGGGACAATTCTTCATCATTATTTCCCCATTTTGAGGGACAAATTTCTACCCAAAACTGAATTTGTGCTTTGAATCTTTCACATGTCACATCTGACTGTTTGCAGACTGCTGAATGCACTGGCGATCAAGTCACAGATACAAGAAGAGATAAGCAAAACCGTATTTGAAAAGCCCCAGTTGCTTTGTTATAAAAATCATCAGTCCTACAGTACAGTAGTAAATATTCAACCTGCTACACGCACATGCACATTTCAAATTACATCCCCCTCTATTTTATTGGTATAGCAGCAAAAAAAGTCAGAAGCAGATATATCAACACTAAATGCTCCTGCTGAAACCACTGAGCTGAAGCCAGAAAATGTGTGGTACCATTGTTGTGTCCAAACACTCACCGTTATTGTAAGGAGTCTCACAGAGCACCATGAACTCCACAATAGGATAGTCCATCTCGAGCACAGTGATGGCTTTGCCGTGCATGATGGTTAATGTTGGTCGTCGTCCTGCCTTGTCGTACGAAAGACCTCCAGAGAAAACAACAAAAGGCTCGCTGTTGTGGAGGGAGAACAAGAGTTTAGGAAGAGTTTCTCTGAATTTTTGTCAAAGCTCGTTCCTGCAATGACTATATAATGATTAGATTAATAAAATAATGTATGAATAAATCAATACATTAATCAGTTAGTTTAACTAATTCTAAGATATTAGGGGTGTAACGGTACACAAAAGTCACGGTTCGGTACGTACCTCGGTTCAGGGGTCACGGTTCGGTACGGTTTCGGTACAACAGACACTAATTGAATGTAAAACTAAAATCTGTCTTGTGTTATAAAAGTTAAAAGAAAAAAGAACACAAAATAAAACAAGTGCATTAGGAGTGTTATAATGCCATTCATTAATTCTAGAGGAAAAAAAACGTGCACTTGACAACTGGCAACTATTATTCGAATTATTAAATTATTATTATTAAAAAAAATATTATTAAAAAAACAAAACAATAAACTGACATCAATGTTGGTTTACACAGTTAAATTAGACTAGCAGTTACTTGGTGATGTTTCTGGTCCTGCCTGTGTTCATAAAACATATTAGGCAGCTACACGCACATCCCCCCAAAAACTGAAGACTAGGTGCTGGACCACCAAGAAAGACACAGGTAAGGAAAAAAGGAGACCGCACACTAGTTAAAAGCTCCCGTGACAGTTTAATGTCACTCACACGTTTCGGGCGTCAGCCCTTCATCAGACAAAATGTGTCTGATTATATATAGTGTGCGGTCTCCTTTTCTCCTCACCTGTCTGTGTTCATGTCAAGAGGCTTAAAAGCTGTGGGATAAGTTGTTGCACACAACTTGTCTTTTTCCTTGCACCAGTGATTGACATATCGGGTTGAACATGCGCTACGTGTTTGATGCGTTTCTAGCGACGCACCGCGCATCCGTGAAACATCGCCGACGGACTTTGACCGGTGGACCAGTCGCGAGCATGGATGTGGTCGTGAGCCGCCGCCGCCGTTTGTTTCATCGAGAAGCCACAGTGACATGAATGAAGCAGACAGCTCTCCTCCTCTAACTTCACTCTCTCATCACTTCTCTTCTTCGTCTGTTATGGCGGTTGTGACAGCTTCGAGGCTCATTACCGCCACCTGGATTCGAGTGAGGACTCGACTTTTTTTTTTTTTTTTTAATATTCATTCAGACGTATTCGTCGTGTGACTGTGTGCACCGAACCGTGACCCCCGTACCGTGACGGCACGGGACGAATACATATACCGTTACACCCCTATAAGATATGCATATATTATATCTGGTTATTAAACAACTCATAATAAAGCAGTGACAAAATATAATGAACTAGTAAAAAGTTAGGCTAAATGAATCGTGTTTTTGTTCTCAAAGCTATGAATAGGTAGCTCAGAAAATTAATCAACTTTTGACTCGTCTTAGGAGGTACGTGTCATTCAAGACAGTTTTCCTGCAATATGCATGACAAGATGAGATCATCACATCTTAATAATGGATGTAACATTCATAAGTGCCTCTTTTGTTTGGGCTCTGCTCTGCCTTCCCCTCACTCCCTTTTGTTTCCACTGTGTTCCCCCAACTCTAGCTTCCTGTGTGTCCTTGGCTTGTGTAGTGTGTGTGTATGTATGTGTGTGTGGATGCACCGGGTGTAGCATCCCCATCACTGCTGCTGCCAATTCTCCTACGCACCCAACTCATCACCAGTGTGTGTACTGTGTAGTGTATATATCCCAGACTCCTCACTCCAGCTCTCGCCAGATTGTCTGTTCACCTTTGTGGTAACAGACTAGTGCAGCTTCGGCTAAATTCTCAGTATCTTCGCATGTGTTGTCCTGAACCCTGCGTAATTCCTGTCCCACTTTTGCCTCAGGTTACATCACTACCTGCCTCCATGTCCTCCAGCCTCACCCAGCACTCAGCTGTTTGCAAATGTGGGTTCTTTTTGCTGTGTGCACTGTCTGCCCTGGCGCTTTCCACTACCCCAGACTGCTCCACCTTTTCACTACCTGTCCTATCCCCCTACTGCCTGATAAGTCAATGTCCTTTCCTGATAACTTTGATAATACAACATTTACATTTCAGTCCAGAGCACATAGTACTTGAGTATAACATCTATAGGCTAAAATAAAGCATATCCACTGTGAAGTAAACAGAACTTGATTAATAACATTTACAAAGATGTTAATTAGTGTGAATGCAGAAGGCATTCACACTATTGTTATTCACTCAATTTTTATTCTCTTTTTTTATTAGTGTGAATGCTGAAGGCATTCACACTATTGTTATTCTGTTCGGCCATTTTCTTTATATTTAGTGTGAATGCTGAAGGCATGAATGACTTGTAAGTCATTCAAGCTTGACTCTCAAGCTTTCTTGGTGTTGACACAGTGTGTTTCCAACGTGGTGCAGCTTTGGGCTCGTTAACTTCAGAGTGAGACAGAGTGCAGCTCATCAACAGACAACAGTCTCTGTAACTGTGTGTATACTGTGGCTTTGAGGCAGAGTGGAAGTCTACTGACCATGAGGTTGTGGGTTCAATTCCTACCTCGGTCAAACATTTGTATGGTTTGCACTGTTTGCTAATTCTGCAACAGCGTTCAGCTGCTTTCAGCATTCACACCATTTCCATTCTTGGAAATGCTTTTTCTAGTTATTAGTGTGAATGCTGAAGGCATTCACACTATTGTTATTCTGTTCGGCCATTTTCTTTATATTTTTTATTCTTACTACTTTCCGCCTTTCTACGGACTTAAACTAGTCCTTCATACTTTGTGCTATTTCAACAATTCATATATCAAAACGTGCAGCTTTTTCTGGACTTTATCGGAATGACTTTTCTCTTTTAAACTATTTATACTTTTAAAAATATTTAACTTTTTCTGCAAATTTTACCCCCATAGGAATGCATTGAAAACATAGAGTGAGTGACATTATCGTTAGAGTGAGAGGGATCGGAAAAACATTCAGGATTTTTTCTGGATAAATTGCCAGCACGGCCACAAATTAAACTCTAGACACATGATTTCCTCACTGTTTGTAGCCACACTTGTCGTCTCTCATATGATGTGTTCAAAACAGCAGACAGACTTACAGAATTGTCTCAGTGAGCCTAATTGTGCAGCCAGACCCGCTCCAGTGGCTCATCGACTTCAATATAAAAGTAGGAGCTGATTTTTTTAGAAAAACAGAAATGACCCCCTTTTCTACCTTGCGACGGCAAGAAAAGTTTTTACCCTACAAACATTTAATGCACACCAATGTGCTCAGGAAGGTCTCCTTGCCCAGAAAACCATGGCCACATTCTGATAAGAGGTACGGTTAGAACTCTTTTTATGGGCTGTTTTCGGAAGCTGCTCCGAGCTCAAATCTCTCTGCTCTGCTCTGCTCTGCTCTGCGTGCAGTTGGTCCAGCTGTAGCAGCCAGCTCGTTATCAACGTCTATAAATAGAACAGTGCAGGTGCAGCCTGGCCGCTCGTTAAGATGTTTTTAAACACAGCCCCACACAGACACATGATAAACCAGACTGACAGAGGATGTCCACGCACAAACACAGGCATCACACTCACACAGACAGACACACACAGACGCTCACACAGACACACATGCACGCATGCACAAACAGACACAACACAACACTGTTCCACACAGTAAAATGTAAGCATGGTAGTCGCCATGGTAACTTCTGAGGGCAGGCTGCCACACAGGTGTAATCAATCAGATCATTAGGGAGGGAGGAGTTTTGTGGCGCTTATCAACAGTTTTACTTTCTGCACATATACATGCAGACAGAGAGACTGTCAGACTCACACACCCAGACACACACACAGGTTTTCAGCTCAAATTCATCAGCCTCTCAATGATTTTATACTTTTGATGTAAACATCTCCAACAATTTATATTTTTCTCATGAATTTCAGTTCAGACTTTTAGTCTTTCCAACTCTATTAATAGTAGTACAATTACAGGTGGAGCCTAGGACATAGGATGCAGCTTTTAACATGTGTCCTATCTATCTATCTATCTATCTATCTATCTATCTATCTATCTATCTATCTATCTATCTATCTATCTATCTATCTATCTATCTATCTATACCCCTCCCTATTTTTTTAACCCCTCTGTCTCCTCTTTCTTTCTTTCTTTCTCTCACTCCATTTCTGTCTTCTTCCTTCTTTGTTTGTTTGATTGTTTCTTTCTTTCTTTCTTTCTACTCCTTTTCTCTTCCTTTGTTTTTACTCCATTTCTTTCTTTCTTTCTTTCTTTCTTTCACTCCATTTCTGTCTTTTTAATTCTTTGTTTGTTTGATTCTTTCTTTCTTTCTTTCTTTTACTCCTTCATTTGTATTTTACATAACTTCTTTCTATCTTTCCCTCTCTATCCATCCATCTACTTCGTTCTATCTATCACCCCCTCTCTCTTTTTCTTCTTTCTTTCTTTCTTCTACCCCATTTCTTTTTACTTCTTTGTTTCTTTCTGTCTTTCTTTCTACTCCTTTTCTCTTTCTTTGTTTCTACCCCATTTCTTTCTTTCTTTCTACCGCTCTCTGTATATCTCTCTCTTTCATTTATCCACCCCAATTTCTTTCCTTCTTTCTTACTACCCCTCTGTCTCTTTAATTCATTCTCTATTCTCTTTATCTTCTATCTTTCTGTTTTTCTTACCTTTTTCTTTCTCTATCTACCCTTCTCTCTGTGTCTTTTTCTTTCTTTCTTTCTTTCTTTCTTTTGTTCTTTCTCCATCTACCCTTCCCATTTTCTTTCTTTCCTTCTGTCCTTTTCTTTTTTCTCTCTTGTTCCAATCTTTCTCTTTCTTTCTTTCTTTCTTTCTTTCTTTCTTTCTTCTACCCCATTTCTTTTTACTTCTTTGTTTCTTTGTTTCTTTCAACTCCTTTTCTCTTTCTTTGTTTCAACCCCATTTCTTTCTTTCTACCGCTCTCTGTATATCTCTCTTTCATTTATCCACCCCAATTTCTTTCCTTCTTTCTTACTACCCCTCTGTCTCTTTCATTCATTCTCTATTCTCTTCTATTATTCTGTTTTTCTTACCTTTTTCTTTCTCTATCTACCCTTCTCTCTGTGTCTTTTTCTTTCTTTCTGTCCTTTTGTTCTTTCTTTCTTTCTTTCTTTCTCCATCTACCCTTCCGATTTTCTTTCTTTCGTTCTGTCCTTTTCTTTTTTCTCTCTTCTTTCTTTCTTTCTTTCTTTCTTTCTTTCTTTCTTTCTTTCTTCAGCTCATTCAGCATTGTTTCAACAATTTCTTCAGCTCATTCAGCATTGCTTTCAGCATTCACACCATTTCCATTCTTGGAAATGTTTTTTCTAGTTATTTGTTATTCACTCAATTTTTATTCTCTTTTTTTATTCTTACTTCTTCCTCCTTTTTACGGTCTTTAACTAGTCCTTCATACTTTGTGCGATTTCAACAATTCATATATCAAAACGTGCAGCTTTTTTTGAAGTTTATCGGAATGACTTTTCTCTTTTTAACTATTTATACTTTTTAAAATATTTAACTTTTTCTGCTAATTTTTTCCCATAGGAATGCATTGAAAACATCTTCAAACTTTTAAAATCTTCTTACTACTTTGAACCTCTAAAACTTCAGCATACTTTCTCCCACAGACTCCATTTGACTTTTAAACTGTAGACAAACTTTTAATCTATTCACGTATGACTCATCTTATTGATATCTTCAACAGTTTTTAGGTATTTGGCTGTTTTAAAATCATTAAAATTTTCGACAAAATCCAACTTTATAATGGTTGTGTGTTGCGTTTAAAGGTGTACAGAAATGGCCGTTTGTCCCGTTTGTCGCGCCGAGTTGTCACGAGCTGCAACACGAGTTTACCCGAGTAAGGAAAATGAATTTGATTGGTCGTTATCGAGCGGGCGGGATATTCAAAGTTTGGGGCGAGCCCGAGCTCCGTGTGTGTGTGCGTGTCTCAGACGTTTGAATGACGGATTACGGATCCAATATCAGTGGCTAGTGAATCGTGTACAGGCTGACGTATAATCCGTGCGCCTGCATTATCCAATACGAAAAAAAAAACTACACTAAAATACACACTTTCATCCCGGATTTACTCAAAAATAGAATTTTGCACAAAGTTTGGCCTACATCGTCTGATAGATGAGTTATTACACTAATTTTATGACCCAGAGTGGGCTCAAATTCAATTTTCTTTTCTGTACACCTTTAACGAGCAGGGCTTAGAGTGAGTGACATCATCGTTAGAGTGAGAGGGATCGAAAAAACATTCAGGATTTTTTCTGGATAAATTGCCAGCACGGCCACAAATTAAACTCTAGACACATGATTTCCTCACCGGTTTGTAGCCACACTTGTCGTCTCTCATCTGATGTGCTCAAAACAGCAGACAGACTTACAGAATTGTCTCTGTGAGCCTAATTGTGCAGCTAGACCCGCTCCAGTGGCTCATTGACTTCAATATAAAAGTAGGAGCTGATTTTTTTAGAAAAGCAGAAATGCCCCCCTTTTCTACCCTGCGATTCTGAGAAAAGTTTTTGCCCTACAAACATTTAATGCACATCAATGTGCTCAGGAAGGTCTCCTTGCCCAGATGGTCAGGACCACATTCTGATAAGAGGTACGGTTCTCTTTTTATGGGCTGTTTTCGGAAGCTGCTCCGAGCTCAAATCTCTCTGCTCTGCTCTGCTCTGTGTGCAGTTGGTCCAGCTGTAGCGGCCAGCTCGTTATCATGTCTATAAATAGAACAGTGCAGGTGCAGCCTGGCGGCTCGTTAAGATGTTTTTAAACACAGCCCCACACAGACACATGATAAACCAGACTGACAGAGGATGTCCACGCACAAACACAGGCATCACACTCACACAGACAGACACACACAGACACTCACACACAGTCACACATGCACACATACACAAACAGACAAACACACAAACACAACACTGTTCCACACAGTAAAATGTAAGCAGTTAAAAGTCACCATGGTAACTTCTGAGGGCAGGCTGCCACGCAGGTGTAATCAATCAGATCATTAGGGAGAGAGGAGTTCTGTGGCGCTTATCAACAGTTTTACTTTCTGCACATGTACACGCAGACAGAGAGACCGTCAGACTCACACACCCAGACACACACACAGGTTTTCAGCTCACATTCATCAGCCTCTCAATGATTTTATACTTTTGATGTAAACATCTCCAACAATTTATCTTTTTCTCATGAATTTCAGTTCAGATGTTTAGTCTTTCCAACTCTATTAATAGTAGTACAATTACAGGTGGAGCCTGGGATATAGGACGCAGCTTTTAACTGTCAAATCTATCTATCTATCTATCTATCTATCTATCTATCTATCTATCTATCTATCTATCTATCTATCTATTAGGGATGCACATGATTAACCGTTTAACCGTTAACCGATAACAAGAACTTTGACTACTATCGGTTCTTTATTTCTTTTATTAGCTCCTTATGTCGTCAACTCATGGGGGCGTGTCGACACGTGCAGAGTTCACGTGCCTTCAGTCATATTTCGCAGCAAAAAGTTACACAGGAGGACTGACAGTATGTGCAGCAGCCCCCATGAAGGAAGATCAGACAATAAATGTAACCTACACGGACATAGATGTGCATCACCTGTAACAACGGCGCTGGAAAAAAAAAAAAAAAAAAAAAGAGGACGTCGCTGCTTTCCAGCCTGTTTACCTGCAGCTCCACAGCAGCTCCACAGAGGAGCTGTCAGAGGAGCTCTGCTGCTCCTTCAGCCTGGTGTTTGGCTGCACTTTGTATAAAAACGATCTAACCTCCAGAGCGCGATCAGCTGAGACAGAGCGCACTGATCAGCTGTCGCGGCGCACGTGTGTATTTAACGGCAAAAAAAAAAAAAAAAAAAATTTGAAACAAAATTTTTTTTTTTTTTGGCCGTGCGCCGCAAGATTCTTAATCTTATCGGTTAACGGTTAATAATTGGTTAACGAGCGTCGGTTATCGGTCAGAAAAAAAATTCAAAATGTGCATCCCTACTATCTATCTATCTATCTTAGTCTAGTACGAAGAGGGGGGTATCATGCACCCCCCGGAAATATACTTCTAACCAGTGTTTCTAGATTGGAAAAAATGTGTAGAAAATGATGAGCTATGTTAAAAAGTTGTCAGAATGTCCCATGTATCATTTTTATGCAAATTAGTGCCGCCATTATCGAAAAAACCTAATTTCACTATATCTCAGCCAATACTGCAGATATCTGAACAAATAAGGTGTCTAGTCCCATGTTTTGGGGGTCAGAGATCACAATAAAACTATTCATAAAGTGATCACATGTTGGTGGCATGCTAGTAAGCAAACCTAACCTTTTTACCAATTACAAGACGCCAATATTGGAGATACCAAATAAGGTGTCTAGACAGAGGTTGTTGTGTGTTTAACCAAGGTTTATTTGGATCAAACATCATAATAGAACTCTTGTTGATGTGACCACTCTTCTCTTTCCCATGCCAGATAAACAGTCAAGTAAATGGTTCTCCAATATGCATCACTCATCATCGTTTTCACTGAAATCTTCAAAGTTAAACTCATCCTCTCCTTCCTGTTCATGCTCTCCAGTGTCATGGGGATCAACCAGTGAAATTGGTAGGATAGGACCACAGGACCACACCGGTTTCAACACTCCTTCATCAGTCTTCATCCATCCCTTCCCCTCATCATAGGGTTTTGGTTTTTCCAGAATAGGTTCATCAGCTCGCTAGTACAAGGCGACACGGTAGTTCACACGTCAGGCATGTGGCTTCAGAGGAAGGCGAACCAGGTCAACCTTAGACTTGCGAGTGAGTTTCTTGTCCTCCCCCACCATGTTGCGTAGCAACTTGGCACGGACAACATCCACTGAAGACTCACAACTCTGTCCAGACATCAGACTGGTGAATTGCTCCAACTGCCTCAGCATCTCAGGCTTGACACTCTAGCAGTCACTGAGTTGACTGAATACGTGAAACCTGGGATTCTTCTTCAAGGGCCCCACCTTCCTTCTCCCTTTGATGGCACTGGTACAGTCTTCTCCACTGAACACATAGAACCCAAGAAGAGTGGTGCGGTGGTCTTCTCCCAGGGATTCTGCAATACTACTACTGCCTGGCTTCTGGTGCATCTGTCCCCACTGATGTTGAGATGGATGTGTTACAGTACGAGCAAAAGCTGTGGGCAAGGCTGCTAAAGCTGACTCATCAGACCCCTACAGTGTGAAGATCCAGGAAGCTTCTCAACATCTCTGAGCTTGCAGAATCCCTGGGAGAAGACTACCACACCACTCTTCTTGGGTTCTATGTGTTCAGTGGAGAAGACTGTACCAGTGCCATGTATATATTTTTTTGGCTTTTTCATGCCTTTATTTGACAGTACAGTTGAGAGAGACAGGAAATAGGGAGGCAGAGAGGGGGGGAATGACACGCAGGAAAGGGCCGTCCGATGTGGGATTCAAACCAGGGCCGCCTGCACAAGGACTATAGCCTCAATATATGGGGCGCCTGCTTAACCCACTGCGCCACTCGATGCCCCGGAAGGTGGGGCCCTTGAAGAAGAATCCCCAATTTCACGTATTCAGTCAACTCAGTGACTGCTAGAGTGTCAAGCCTGAGATGCTGAGGCAGTTGGAGCAATTCACCAGTCTGATGTCTGGACAGAGTTGTGAGTCTTCAGTGGATGTTGTCCGTGCCAAGTTGCTACGCAACATGGTGGGGGAGGACAAGAAACTCACTTGCAAGTCTAAGGTTGACTTGGCTCGCCTTCCTCCATGCCACTCTGCTCTGAAGCCACATGCCCAACTTGTGAACTACCGTGTCGCCTTGTACTAGCGAGCTGATGAACCTATTCTGGAAAAACCAAAACCCTATGATGAGGGGCAGGGATGGATGAAGACTGATGAAGGAGTGTTGAAACCAGTGTGGTCCTGTGGTCCTATCCTACCAACTTCACTGGTTGATCCCCATGACACTGGAGAGCATGAACAGGAAGAGGAGGAGAAAGAGGAAGGAGAGGATGAGTTTAACTTTGAAGATTTCAGTGAAAACGATGATGAGTGATGCATATTGGAGAACCATTTACTTGACTGTTTATCTGGCATGGGAAAAAGAAGAGTGGTCACATCAACAAGAGTTCTATTGTGATGTTTGATCCAAATAAACCTTGGTTAAACTCACAACAACCTCTGTCTAGACACCTTATTTGGTATCTCCAATATTGGCGTCTTGTAATTGGTAAAAGGGTTAGGTTTGCTTACAAGCATGCCACCAACATGTGATCACTTTATGAATAGTTTTATTGTGATCTCTGACCCCCAAAACATGGGTCTAGACACCTTATTTGTTCAGATATCTGCAATATTGGCTGAGATATAGTGAAATTAGGTTTTTTCGACAATGGCGGCACTAATTTGCATAAAAATGATACATGGGACATTCTGACAACTTTTTAACATAGCTCATCATTTTCTACACATTTTTTCCAATCTAGAAACACTGGTTAGAAGTATATTTCCGGGGGGTGCATGATACCCCCCTCTTCGTACTAGACTATCTATCTATCTATCTATCTATCTATCTATTTCTTTTTTCAAAAAAAGTCAAACCCTCTTTTTTTCTTGCTTTCTTTCTTTCTTTCTTTTACTCCTTCATTTATATTTTACATAACTTCTTTCTATCTTTCCCTCTCTATCCATCCATCCATCCATCTACTTCTATCTATCATCCCCCTCTCTCTTTTTCTACTTTCTTTCTTTCTTTCTTTCTTCTACCCCATTTCTTTTTACTTCTTTGTTATTTTCTCTTTCTTTCTACTCTTCTCTTTCTTTGTTTCAACCCCATTTCTTTCTTTCTACCGCTCTCTGTATATCTCTCTCTTTCATTTATCCACTCCAATTTCTTTCCTTCTTTCTTACTACCCCTCTGTCTCTTTCATTCATTCTCTATTCTCTTTATCTTCTATCTTTCTGTTTTTCTTACCTTTTTCTTTCTCTATCTACCCTTCTCTCTGTGTCTTTTTCTTTATTTCTGTCCTTTTGTTCTTTCTTTCTTTTTTTCTCCATCTACCCTTCCCATTTTCTTCTTTCCTTCTGTCCTTTTCTTTTTTCTCTCTTGTTCCAATCTTTCTTTCTTTCTGTCTTTATTTCTACTCCTTTTCTCTTTCTTTGTTTCAACCCCATTTCTTTCTTTCTACCGCTCTCTGTATATCTCTCTCTTTCATTTATCCACCCCAATTTCTTTCCTTCTTTCTTACTACCCCTCTGTCTCTTTCATTCATTCTCTATTCTCTTTATCTTCTATTATTCTCTTTTTCCTTACCTTTTTCTTTCTCTATCTACCCTTCTCTCTGTGTCTTTTTCTTTCTTTCTGTCCTTTGGTTCTTTCTTTCTTTCTTTCTTTCTCCATCTACCCTTCCGATTTTCTTTCTTTCCTTCTGTCCTTTTCTTTTTTCTCACTTCTTTCTTTCTTTCTTTCTTCAGCTCATTCAGCATTGTTTCAACAATTTCTTCAGCTCATTCAGCATTGCTTTCAGCATTCACACCATTTCCATTCTTGGAAATGTTTTTTCTAGTTGTTTATGATCTTTGCATGTGTACTCCAGGAGTTATTGCAGTGATGCAAAAAAAAATAAAAATAAAAATCTACCAGCTGAAGACCGGTGCTGTTTCATTTGCATTTAGAATTGAAAAGCACAGTGTATGAGGTATAATTTCACTCACCGCTACTCATGAAAACATTTTAAGCGCTTACAATCTTAAAATGCTGCTTTTTGCCTCAGTTGTTGGCTTATAATTGTCACCAATTTGGGGTACCACAAACAACTCTTGTTAGTTCACTACATTACAGAGAAAACACAGAATTGTAACCAGAAAAAAAATGGATGAAAAAAACACACACCTGCTCCTTGAGGTCTTGTACTCCACTTTGAGTATGGGTTTACATGACTCCTTCCTTCCATCCTTCTGTATCTTTCCTGAATTAGAGAAAAGAGCAAGAGATGGACAACATTGGAGGGAACTGTGTAGATACTGAGGTCTTTTCCATCCTCTCAGCTCTGCAAAAACAACACACTCTTTCAGCAGTTTTATTGGCTTACTTTTTGTGCATTATGTGACTCAATTCAAATTCTTTTCTGTTTAAATTTAATTTACTAAATGATGACTGCTAAGGCAGAAAATTGGAAACTTTGCATTATCCAACAGCTGTTATTGTGTGTTCTCTTAATCTTTTTTTCCTCTCCATTTCAGGCTGTTCATTATATTTTGCATTACTGCTTACATAACTACATAGCTTCTTTATTCAATGGACTAATGCACCACTCCAGGCTCACAACCCTATCCTCCACAGCTGTAATCATAAAGTAATAATAGAGACTAATACTGTATACTGTATCTCATTATGAAACTGACCATTACAACTCTGTTTGGGAAAAAAACGTTTTGTTCCTATCCCCATTACACTTTTTGATGTTTCTTCTTTATAGAGAAGAGAAGAAGAAAACCATCATCAGAGTTAGCGCATAAAAGAGGTGTTTTTCACCTGCTTCACATAATGAAATGATTTTTACTTTGATATAAAGACGGCAGCCCTTAGCTGGAAGGCTGAAGAACCTTGGATTTTACCTCAAAGACATAATGTAGAAAAAAATGCTGCAGTTTTCGAAAAAAAAGAGAAAAGAAATAGGATTTCTATAGCATAAATTATTTCCGTTCCAGCTTTCATGAAATGAAATAAAGCTGGTTCGATTATAGCCCTCATGCTAGAGGATCAAATAAAATGCAAGTCTTTAATACTTACTGTGAATGTTTAATGTTTTCTTTTTATATTTTACTTTACTTCTCAATAAAATGGGGGGTAAGTGTGAAAAAAAAATCTGTCATTATTAAGAACTATTTTTTAAATATATTGAAATTGAAAAAAGCTTTTCATAATCTGGAAGTCATATAGAAGGGAACAAGATGACTGGGGATGCACAAAGCACAGGACCAGCACAGACCAGTCCAGCATTTACATTGTGTATCACATTTTTAGATGAAGGCTATTAAACAATTGTGTGATCGGTAGCCTGATTTATATTTCCAGTGCTTTTTTTATCACCCCATACATGCTTATTTTAAGGCAAAGTTATCAGGAGGCACCACATATCTCTTTTCACCATTACACGGATGACACTCAACAGTATTTACAGTATGTAAACAAAACTTATCAGGTAGGGAGTCAGGTCTTGATGATATAAAGGATGTTGGGATGACCAGTTATTGTACATATTCAAAAATACATTGTCTGATCATACACAGTAGTTACTTGGCTTTACCTTGGCATCCAGGGCTACAGTAAAAAAATCTTTTTAACCTTGCCCCAGCCCTTTACCTCACACATCAGACACAAATCTACAACAGCCTTCTTCTTTGTAAAAAACTGGAAACATCCTGTCTTCAAAGGATGATGAAATACTAGTCCAAGCATTTCTTTCTGCTAAACAAGACTACTGTAATTCTTTGTTATCAGGATGTCCCAATAACTCCACGAAAAGCCCCTGGCTGATTCAAATTACTGCAGCACAAGTACTGACAGGAACAGGGGAAAGACACAGCATCTCTCCTGTGTTCATCTTCTCTGCACTGGCTACCTGTAGAATCCAAAATCTTTCTCTTTACTTACAAAGACTTAAATGGTCATGCTCCACGGTATCTAAAAGTATAGCCCCTGCTCTCAACATGCAAAGGTAAAATGGGAAGCAAAGCCCTCAACTATCAGGCTCCTCTCCAGTGTGACCAGCTCCCAGTTTCTCTCTTCATTAAAGATCAGGCTTAAATCTGTCATCCTTGATAAGGCTTATAGTCAGGGCTGGCTCAGGAAAATCCTGGACCTTTACTCTGTTATGCTGTTTTAGGCCTAGACTGCTAGGAGTACTGTGACGCACTCAGCATTCTCTCTCTCCTGCTGTCTCGCTCCACTGCATCTCTACCTCTGATTTTTGTGCATCCATTAAATCAATCAAAAATAATACTGTTGCAGATTCACTGTATGATGAAAACCAACTTTGAAAATGTCCCCGAAAGCATATAATACAAAAGCTAATGCAGGGCTGGGCGAATGCTGTTGCTAATGGCTTTGTGGCATTGCCATTGTTGTTATTGGAATATGCAGGGGTAATACAATTATTCTAGGTTGTTGGTAGAGCTCTCATCCAGCATGCTGGACAACAAGCCTCCAGTCTTCCTCTAGCTTACATCACAACATCTGAGCACAACCAATGACAGCAGTGTCCAGCAAGCAAAGCATAAAGCACAACAAACTTAATGATACAAAGTACATGTGTGATGGAAAGGCATTTCAGTCACAGATGTAATGGGTGTCAGAGCATGATGCTTGACTTGCAGTCTTCTGCCAGAATTGGTTCATTCATTTATTAACAGAACAGAGGGCATTCTTCTGTTTTCAATTCACCTCCATTGATTTTCATCTCCTTCCTATCCCTCTGTTTTTATTTCATTCTCACAGAAAGAAACAGAAGGAACCCTAGTCAGAGGAAGACTCATTAGTAGTAGTGGAAACCATTCAACCCCGGATTCTCAACTGGCCAGGTAACAACATTCATCATATTACAATGTCTGCCATTTCTAAATGTGCTGATATCTGACAGTGAGCTTGGCTTGTATAACACAGAGTTCATTCTCTACACATCCAGCTGCACAGGGTAACAAGCCCTTCATTACAAAAGTTGCTGCAGAAATTTGACAAGATGTATGTACTGTATATTGCACTGCAAAGGGACAAACACCATTCTATTACTGTTCTAATTGGTCAACTCATAGAGGTGAACCATTTTTTGTTATACATAGCATTTATGGGTATATCAACAGTCTTGTTTTATGTCTAAACTGATATTAATATATAATATTGCACTGTAATACTCTCTTTGCCACGTTATGTTTTCATTTATATAGCCTACCGTAAACATGAACACCACATTATACAACCACGACTAAAACAAAATAAATACTGTTATTTAATGGCCACGTTTTATAACTGTTTGAAACTCACCCCATAGATAAGCTGTAAACTATAAATTAATTCTACAGCAAATCCATCAAATTAAAGGTTTATCCTCATTTTGCAGTGTGTTCCATTTCTGTCTGTATTAGGTAACAACTCAAGGACCCAGTTTTCCCAGTTTGGGAATATCAAAACTTAATATTGTTTAGTAAAACAAAACAGTAATCTGTGAGTGTGCGTCTTACCATGAGGGAAGGTGACCTGGAATGGCTTTGTGGTGTTCCTGAGGTTCCACAGCGTCAGGCTGCCGTCTGAGTGACTGCACATGAACTGCTTCCCTTCATGATGCCAGCTAACTGAGTGGATGGCCTGTACCAGAGATAGAAAGGAAGATGATATATAAGAAACATCAACATTTTTCAGATTAGTTTTCAATGTTCAATTCTATTAAAAGAAAAAGGCAAGATAAGGATGTTTGTAATTGATGCTTCCATCCAAATACAAGACACAATTGACAGGATTGTGATGCACACCTGTGCTACAAAAGCTGCTGTTCATCTCACAGCTTTGGACCACAATCACGTTTTCACTACATGTACAGTAGCAAAAAATGACAGTGTATCTCTGAGCCTTGGATGGGAATGTTAACTCATTGAGTGCCAACCACGTAATTTCTCGTTTTTCGTTCCCATGCGTTGAGTGCCAAAAACGAAATTTTTCGTTTTTTGCTTTTTTTTTAAATTATGAAAATAGACACTTTAATACACATTATATGTAAATTTGGGGACTCTACGACGAGGAGAACTGAAATAGATGACGATCAAAGTCACATGACAGCTCATGATCTGGAAGTTTTTATCATAACTCAGCTTCTGCAAACGGAGTTCTGCATGCAGATGCAGCGCAGCTGCGCCGCAGCTGCTCTGCTCTCACCCGCGAGGCTGCAGCAGCTGGGAGCTGAACCAGGAAGCTCTCAGCCCACTGTCCCGCCCGGTCTTCATCTGGAGCAACACCGTGTCCTCCCCAAAGTCCTCCCGCGGTAAAATCTGATGGTCTCTGGGTCAAAGCAGACCGGCACCACCGACCCGTACCACAGAAGGACCACGACCACCGGCGGGACCGGTGTTCGCGAGCCGCTGTGGCCGACAGAGCCTCACGTTCCGCGGCGAGAGGCTGTGACACGGCACGGTGCGTCTGTGTTATTGCTGTTTAGTGGCGCCCCCCCCGCCCCCGATGGTGGTTTTGTGAATAGAACAACAATTGTTGTGTATATTTATCTTATACGAGCCCTTTGATCCAGAAATGCGAGTGTGAGAAGAGCGACAGGCACAAACAGCGCACCTTTCATAAAAGACGCTCTATCTCCTTTTCTAGAAAAAAAGGAGGGATTTTGGTGAAACCCAGCCATGTTTAGCTTGACTTTTCTCAGGAACGGAGGCACGTAGAAACAAACGGTTTGTGGCCATTTGAAGGATAAAGTTAAACCTTTCAAATGAGCCACAGTATGTGTTGGTGGCAATAATATAGAATACACTATGGCTCTAAAATAAAAAGTCAAATATGGTCTAATTTGCCGGTACACTTGACTAAAACTTTGGAAAGGAGCGCGGCACTCAATGAGTTAATTCATATCTTTATGACAACTTTATAGCTTTCTCTGCTGCACTGCTGAGTGATGTGCAAGCTGAGATACCTCAGTCGTTCAAGTGAAGAGGTGTCATGTTCAAACTGAAACAACAAATGACAAAGCAGTCATGAAAGCCGAGAGAACAAGTCCACCTCCTTCTAGCTGCTTTGTCTTCACTGCATTATGATGGCGTCTTTCAAGCCCTCAATCTACCCACTTTGATCTGTCAAACGGCATGGTGTCCACTTACCCAAACCATGCCCACTTCATGATCCACATATTCATATCAGTGTTGCTTCAATGCTTTTTCAAACCAAAACACACCACTGTCAAAACTGCACACTTTACTGTCAAATATTGGCATTTGGAAATTAAGTTCCAACAATGCAATGTCAATGCATGGCCTCTGTTTGTACTGGACTATGGCTGCGGCTGTGCATAATGAGCCCAGTCAACCAAGAATACTTTAAATATACCTCACCCAGCTCATAATATTGAAACATTTTACTTTTCTCTTCCATTTCATTAAAAAATGTGAAAATGTATAAACTTTTATTTTTATTCTTTGTAATCCCTGCCCTTTCACATACCTCATACCTTAGCAATTTGTGATCTGCAATTTAATGTCAAAAGACATTTGAAAGATATTTCTTTTGAGATATGGCCTTACATATCGTCTGGATCAGTCTTTCCTCATTTGCACATTCAATCTGAGCCAGCTTGCAGCATTTGACTATTACTGTAGGATGCAGCCTAGGTCTCGTTTTCTTAAGAAAGCAGGATACTTTTCATATGTCTCACACATTCATAAGGTTAAAGGCCAGCAGGAATTTCCATTGGAGATTTGTTCTAATTAGCTGAGTAGAGTAATAATTCATCTTGTTCAAATGGGACTATTATTTGGGTTAATTAAAGTACATGGAACATTCACATAGGTTAAAAAAGGTCAGAGTCTGCTTGAAGCTTCCATAACTAAGGTACGACAATGTCTACTTACAATTGGTTTCCTTCACATACTAGGTGTGTGCAGTGCTTTTGGAGAATATAAAAGATGTTTAACATAACAGATGCAAAGACAAATCCCATGGCAGTGAAAGATCATAATGTAAAGATCATAATGATTTAATGATTTAATGATAAGAGCAAAGTGTGTAGCAGTGAGAGTAGCTGCAATCCAGTACATCTGTCCTCTTTGAGACATGTAAGTGGTGGTGTGTCTTTTGTAATCAGCTGAGGAGGTGTGAGACAGAGATGCTGGAGGTGATGCACATGAGGCCACTTTAATGACTGTGAGCAGGAGGTGAGTCATCAAGGGAGATGGGACAGGAGATGAGAGATATCGGATATCGAGGATCAGAGCTACAGTACAAGGTGAAAGTGTCCAAGGACCAAACTGGGTTTGAAGCCATAGAGGTTAAAAAAGCAAATTAAATAAGACTGAGTGTGTGTGTGTGTGTGTGTGTGTGTGTGTGTGTGTGTGTGTGTGTGTGTGTGTGTGTGTGTGTGTGTGTGTGTGTGTGTGTGTGTGTGTGTGTGTGTGTTTTAGATTGTTGGTGTATGTGTGTGCATGTAATGGACATAGAGTACTGTACATGGTAAATCCAGTCTGAAGCTGTTAAAGACATTTGCACTCTAGATAAGATCAGTTCTATACCTGATACTGGGAACAGCATTACCATCTATTGGGTGAGCATCATCCCACCATTAATTTTGGTAACTGATAAAGACTGAAATAGTATATACTACAGACTGTCAGATCAAATCAAACATATTTGACACAAAGGATACCCTCTTATCTTATGCTTTACCACTGCTAAATGGGAACAGACACTATAGTCTTCACCATTCAGCTGATAGTTCGGTGCGAGCTGTCAGAGGCAGCCTGGGTTGGTACTGTATGAGCGTGCACAGGGTTTTCCACCTACTGTGCCCAGTCAACAGAAGTAATTGGATGCAGGCAAAAAAAACTTAAACTAAAGTTAAAACTGTGAAATATAGCACCTGATGATAAAGCTGCCTTGTTGAAAATAAAAACCTTGATGCTGATGAAAGCTGAAAATTGTCCTACTTCTTTGTTTCAGTTCAAAGTATTGGCAGACAAAAAGGTTAGTCTAAGTGATGGGAGGAAGATGAAAAGATCAAATGGATATTCTCAAGGCCACATATTGTATTTATGTAAGATGGACCACAGGAGCAGGGCCAGCCTTTTAAACACAGATCTGTGTGACTGACTGAGTATGTCAACGTCACAAATATGCAGTTTAGCCACAAAGCATTTGATTTAGTGTTTTAATCAGATTTTTACTGTTAGTACCTATGGATATAAAAGACATATGTAGTTTTGGTCGTGTTAAAGGTAGAGTGGGAGATTCTGGAAAAACGGTTTGAGCAGGCTACATAGAAAATACACTGTTGAAAAGTCCAAGCCCCTTTCTTCAGACTTCTCTCCGAAGCCACACCTGCAGAGCACAGGAACGCGCAATGCTTGTTCTTTTCTGCCATAAAGTTGCTGCAACTGTCTTGTTGAATTTAGCAAGCTAGCATAAGCTCTAGCATCGTCTTTTGCGTACTGTATCATAAATCGTTGAAGCCTCTGAGCACTAAGAGGCGTATGCGCAGAGGGGGGAGGGGCAGGTGATAGTTTGATACACGTCACGATCCAATGAATTTGTTTGTGGCGATGGTGATTTTACAGGATTGTCTGTTCCACAGGTGACTGACATTTTTCATTTTTGTAAAAAAAGCATTAAGTAAAAACCTTTGCTGGCGGAATGCAGTGATTGTGTAACATTTTTTTAAGAAGTGTTTAGTATTCCTTTAGACACCCAAGCTTCAAAGTTACTTTGTAAGAGAAAGTTTCAAGAAAAATCTCACTGTCAAACTGTCTTAGAAATGACAACATGGAAACAACTGTTTACATATTTCCACAGCAGTTTGGTGTCATGTAACCTGATGCACCAGATGGCGTGTTACACAGAACCATCTGGGAAGACTAAGCTGGAAACTGTTTGGAAGAAGGCAAATACTTTAAAAAAGCACTTGGCAGATGATTGGATGAACCATCCGTCTGTCATTGTCTATCATAGGCTAACTTCATCCAGTCACATTCTTCATCATCTCCATTTTTCTCTTTTCCACTCACAGTTCTGATATCACTGTTATCAGCACTGTGCTAACCCATTAAGAAGCTGCCATTGTCGACGAACAACAACAATGAATGCTGCTGTCACACCTAATATCCACCCACAGCTGCACAGCTGCACAGCTCCCACAGTTCCTCTCTCACAGGATGCTGATTGGTCAGATCATTATGGTTGGTGCGGCTGGCAGGATGGATTCTTCTCCAGCTGCCTCGCAGGGTTCGGTGTCATTCGAGGTTTGTAAATTTTGCATTGCATCAATCATGCACCACCCTCTGTGTGAACATATTTCATTTTTGTTGCAATTTCCTGCTCCCCACCAAATTATGCCCCATGCTGTAAATTCTCTTTCCTGCTGCTATGAAAAGGCATCCCAACAGAGAGCAGTGGGAAAAAGTGAAAATTTGTTTATATTATAAGCCAAGTAAGACTGAAAGCATTTGAGTGTTCAATTTCCTGTCAGTATAACATAAATCCAAATACTGTACAGGGGCTGGTACTATGAAACAAAATAGTTTTACCTGACAATGCCTTCAATTAAGCTGTTGGGTTGCACGGAGAAGCTCACCTCATCATAGTAGATTCTGAAGTCTGCCTTCTTGGCCCGGAGGTCCCACTGTACGATCGTCCCACTCTCAAACCCTACAAGCAGCTGCAGAGGTGAATGACAAAGAATGGTAAATAAAGAAGTGATTAAAGATATAAGAGCAGACCATGCATCAGCAGCATTGTGTTTCATGTCTTTCATGTCTTTGCTGTGATGTAGAAAATCCGTTCTACCGCCTGTGGGCTCACCAAAATACTTTTCCAACATGCTCTCCTCAACCGTTATAGTGATCATATTCAGAGTTGTTTGTGATGACAGTTTCTCAGCTGCCCCCTTCTGAGTCTCACTGCTAATTCAACATGACGTCTTATGAGTATAATTGAGCCATATGCTTCACTATACAGACATATACAAAATTTGATCCGGTTCATTGATTTGTAAGTGCACAGGTCTAATACACATACAAACAATTCTATGCACATGCCTTCTCACCCATTTTAGTGACATACATACTGGATGAATACAGGCACAAAGCTCCGGCATCCACTCACAAAACAACAAAAATCTACCTCACACAGGCACACACACGCACAAGATAAGAGTAAAAGTGAAACAATCTGATCACAGATCAGAGGAGGGAGATCAAGAATGATATGTGATGATGGAGGAGCACAGGCTGCAAGGCAGAGTGGAGGAGACAGCTTTCCTGCTGAGAGGAAAGACGGTGTCTTAAAACCTCAGATGAAAAGTTGAAGGCAGGTGATGTGAAAAGGAAAACCTGCTGCTCTGCCAGCCCAAGCTCTGCATCAGTAACCCCGATAGTCACAAATGTAAGTAAACAGATGCACAAAGATATACCGTAGAACATGTATTAGGAACAACACACTGTGCTGTGTAAACTCTACACATTAGAGCACACAGATAAAGTGCTTTTGAATAAAAAGTGGCTGACAGCAGTAGTAGAATTATTTTCCCACATAGAAATATCACAAGCATTAACATCATTGATATTAATAATAAAATGTTGAGCCATTTCCAAAGTACTGATATTATGAAGGCTGACTCACTCACAAGAGTAGGGCACTTAAATGTACAGGAGCCACTAATAATGGTATCATATACAGAATTGTCTGTTCCTGCTATGCCTGGTTTGCAAAAGTCTGTTAAAGCTGCATCTAACAATTATTATCACTAACAATAAATCTACCAATTGAATTATTGATCAACCAAACTGAAAAGTATCCGTTACAAAGGTCATTAGTTGTGATGCACTTTTTGTCCTGTCAAGTCCAACAGCTGGAAATATTTCATTCACTCAGGTGTATGATGCACTATAATACATCTGAGAAGCTTAAACTATGCTTTGCATTTTTGCTTAGCATTTATTATTTGAAATGTTTTGCAGAAGCATTGCAGATTGACTTACAAACAAATTAACCCCACTGTAGCTGTCTGTTCATCTATTTTTAGATGCAAGAAACTCAAAGGAATCATCAAAACACAGGTCTGATTTGCAAGTGATTTATACAATTAAGCCCTAACATATCCAGCTGAGATGGTGCAACAATATTTTAAATAAAGGAAATCTCATATACATCAAATGTTGTTCATAACAAGCCAGGGAGTCTGCACAGTCTGTCCCAGGAAACCATTCATCTGTATCAGTTTTTTATTTTTCTGCTATAATGCTGCTATAAATTCTGCTGTAGAGTAAAAGGACATCAGCGCTGATGGATTCTTAGTCTGTGTGAGCAGTGATGTGTAACTATGTCTAAGAAAAACACTTTTTTATACACCATGGCTCAACCTTACATTTCATTTTATAGTCTCCTACACAGTCAGACCTGTTTTGGATTATGTCTAGTAAGGCTTAGATAAGGAAAATTGCCTCCATTATTCCCAACAGAGCTTATTGTTACTTGTGTTTTGTTTCTTGTGGAGCATAAATGATTAAAATTAATTTTCCAAGTATTAATGTCAGATTTACTTTCATAGTCCTAATTAGGGATCTTGTACCGTAGACTGTATTCATTTACCACCACTAAAGAAAAAAACACATGTGGGAGCTATCCTCAGTCTTTTAGGTTAGTAACAATAATACCTCCCATTATTATTATTTTTCATACTACATACAGAACTGCCTAGTGTGTGACTGCAGTGTGAGGCAGCAGCTAAAATCATGTGTCTCATTTTTGTCTTCACAGGTTGTCAAGACTGTTTTGACCTAGTGGCAGTGAAATCCATCGGGAAAATCAATGTGTTCCTCAATGACCTCTCTTTTACAGCAACCTCCTCCTGTCACTTTCCCTACCAATTTGACTGTAGCATGACCCTGAAAAACTCCATGGTCCTCAAGGGATATTACCTACAGGTGCCTCTCACCTCCTTTCTTCTGTGTATATGTGAAAACCCAAGGGTCAGGGGAAAAGAACATGAGAGCATCAATGGGAGGGTCACTTTTCAGAGAATGGTTTTACTTCAGTGAGCCAGAAAGAAAAGCTGAGAGAGTGAGAGGTGAAGCAATTAGGAAAAAAAATGAATGCAAGTTAGAGAGACAGAAAAGAGGCGCGAATAAAGCATGGAAATACAGAGAAAAGAAGAGGGAGGACGGATGTGTAAGTGAAGAAAAAGGGCAGAAATTTAATTAAAGGCAAGATTTAACAAAGGCAAAAAAGTGGGAGAAAGGAGACGGCCTGTAATGTTGTAGATTGTGGTAACGTTAGAACAGGAAGTGTGCTGCTGTGTCTATTATCTGCCTACTCACCTTCCCTTCATCCTTTGGGCTATCGCTCAAATGAACCACAGGTCCTGGATGAGTTTTAGTTGCTCTGTGATGAGAGGGAAAGATAAAAGGGAAGTGAAGAAGACTCTTACATCTTGTTTAAAGAGGACATGTAAACAATAAGTAATCAGTTATTTTACTATAGTTACTCTACCTGTACAAAAACACAAAAACATGCTGTAGACTAACATGAAGCTAAGTGTCATGACATCTATAGATAGAGGGGAATATTGATTAGCTTGTGAAGTGCTGTGTGTGTTATGATGTAACTCCTCACAACATAACACCTACTGCATTAATTCAATATGCTGTTACACTAAAAAGAAAAAAAAAATACTGCTCATGAATTCATCTTCCAGAGTACAGACTCTCACAGGTTGGGAGTTCATTATTCAGTCAAAGAAGACATGGCACATTAAAAAAATAAGGTAACACAGAGATCATTAGGAATTGCATGAAGAGCTCTACTGCACTTGAAAGTCAATCATAACTCTTACTGTTAGACTTAAATATCACCATCATGTCGCAGTCAAAGACTTCCACTCGTTACTAAGTAACAGTATTGAGTGGCAGGAGGCAGTTTTAAGGCACACGTCACCTCACTACATACTACAATACTAGAAAATCTAGGCAAAAACTAAACAAACCAACAAAACATGTATCATATTATTCAACATTGTGATTTATGGTTTTTAAAACATGCTTCATACAGTATTCATGCATAAATAAAGACCAATGATGTATTATATAACATTCTGGGCCTGCATAACCTGTATTTCTTCTTTTTTTTTTATTCAAAAATGGATATTAGGAAATTATAGCACACAGCTTGATTTACCTACAAATATGACTCAGCAAAGAAACATTTTGCATTGCTGAACTTAAGAGAGGCCCATTATCTGCCAGTGTTGGGATCATGATAAATTAGACAAAAAGCAAAAAGGAAGGGACGTCATGGTTTATATAATCAAATCTTTTCCCAACCAAAACTTGCAGCAGAAAAAGCATCATGGCTGAAATGTGAGCGGCTCTGGGACACTGAGGTAAAGTGTGACTGACGCGTTCAGAAGGGCACAGTTAGTTCTGCCTGCTGCCGGAAGGTGATAAAGAACATGAGACCACGGAAAGCAGGAAGCAACAAAACATCAGCAACACACCTGTCCATTTGCTGAAGTGCCACAATGGGTGAATGCCAAAAGCAAATCTTGCCACACCAGCCATCCAGAACAAATAATACACTAAGCTGATGCACACTTTATGATGTAACATGCATATGCACTTTTGACCCAAGAGCTGTTGTTGCACATCAAAAAACCCACACACACACTAACACACAGTGTGCCATGGATGACACTACAGTAAGTTCTTTTTGAGTTTATTAGTAAAACAAGTTATGAAGTCGTTGGATAGAAAATGTTCACAACAGTTATTGAATATTGATTCAGTGGGCTGTAACAGAGGGCGAAGGCTCGCTATTGTTGTGGAAGGTCGTTTTCTCCAGCTAAACAAAGTCTCAAAGTGAAAGTTGGTAAAAGTGAAAGTTTGCCTTTCAGGAAACAAGGCCAAGTCATTTAAAACAACACAAACGAATAAATGGGAGTCCTTTACAAAAGAGAAAATTATTTGCAGACGGATTGGATGTTTCCTCCACCTCAGCTCACATGGTTGGACAAATCACACTAGTTATAGGGGTCTCCATCACCTTGGGTTATCATCACCAGACAGTGTTATATACCTACCTCCAGAGCCTCAGCCATACAGACTAATCTCAGGGTGCTGGAATTACGCTGGGAGAAACAGGCACACTCCACCACTAACTCCAGTGAGAGAGACACTTGGCACCAATGATGCGGATGAGGCAGTAAGTGATCACAAAATCTGCTCTGGCCAGGATGTTTGAGTCTGCCAGAAAGATGAGTCTGCATCGATTAACAGTCTCTGGTCCCTTACTCATGCAAGGTGATGATGAGATGTACGGTAGGTTTCCTCCTGTGAACCTATTGCTGGCTCATAAATGTAGTGAGGAGGGATTTGTTTTTGTAGCAAACTGATATTCTTTTTGGGGGCACCCAAAGTAGATGGGTTTCATGCTACTGGAGGAAGCAATAATGTTTTATCTATAAATAACAAGTTTGACATAAGGGGTTTAGTGCCCAGTGCCAGGGTTATATGGAGTGCAGTTATGGAGTTCA
Source organism: Trachurus japonicus (assembly GCF_045865225.1). Lineage (NCBI taxonomy): Eukaryota > Metazoa > Chordata > Actinopteri > Carangiformes > Carangidae > Trachurus > Trachurus japonicus. The sequence continues at coordinate 9,644,019 of NC_140927.1, read as the reverse complement.
CAGGTTCAGACATTAAATCTGCCCCGGAAAATCCTCAGAGTGCAAATCATCAGCATGTTAGCCAGATTTATAATATTGAGAGCGTCTCACCCATCCCTCTTTCCTAAATTAGTAAATCATTATACTAATCACCATTGCTACCACTGGCGGCAATAAAGTGTCCCAGAAAGCAAACAGTTTCCTACAACAGAATCATAGTTGTTTCCCTAAAAATAGGTGTCTCCTCCCTAATATTGAACTTCCTCTTACCCAATACTGACAACTCCAGCCTTAACAAAATCCTCAAATTTGTTTTTTCTAAACATTAGACAACTGTTTAATTACTTGACTCTTCAGCACAATCTGGATATGACTGGGAAAATTATGACTGATAATTTAGAAAAAAAGGCCTAAAACCCTTTTAATGCAACTTCACCACCTGATTACACCAATGCACATGCTAAGCAAGGTTGGGGTGTGGCTTTTATCTGAGTCCAAATTATAACTAGACTCACATAGACATTTGTGCTGAAACCATCTTCAGGTAAATACTGTGACCCTTCATAAAGCCTTCTTAAATATTTGACACTCTCTCTCACTCTCAGTTCAACTGGCTGAGGCAGATGGCCGCTCACCCTGAACCCGGTTCTGCTTGAGATGTCTGCCTCTTAAAAGGATTTTTTTCCTTGCTACTGTCGCCAAATGCTTGCTCATGGTGGGAACTGTTGAATCCCTGCAAATACATTGAGTACTGTCTAGATCTGCTCTATGACAATTACCCAGAGATAACTTATATTATGATTTGCTGCTATAGAAATAAACATTTACTTGACTTTATTCATTTTATGTTCACCTCAATATGTTCTGGAAAGTTGCGAGGCGGTGGATGTAGATTTGTATAAACATAAGTCTTACATCACTGATTCTGCTGCAAAGAATTAATGATGATTAACAAAAAACCAATAAACACTGCATGAAAATTGGAAGCAGTTAGAGCACAAATTATCTAGTTTGATCTGATTACTGTCTCTGTGGTCATTAGTCTCCAAGTGTACAGAGGCTGTAGCAGGGATGTTGTATACCAGAAAAGTACCTACACAACAAGCTGAAATGAAACTGGTGGAGCTATTGAAGTATGAGGTTTTAAGGTAGCAAGCTTAATTGGATGATTCTGTTCCTTTTTAAAGATATACTGTAATGACACTGTTTTACAACCCGATGAGCAACCTACTCATCCTAAAAAGCTTCATCAAAAGTACTACTGTCTCTGCACTTGTTCAGCAATGATGTTTTAAAATCATCTCAAAGATGAAGCCAAAAACCCACTCAAACAATCATGTCTGTAGCGGCTCAGGGGATCTAGAAAACCAGGCTAATTTTCCTGCCTTTGGCCCAGTGAATGCTGGGATAGAGTCCAGCAATAACAGGTGTAGACTACAGGTGTATAGTACTCTGCACAACAACACAACAGAGAACGGAAGAGTTGAAATGTCAAGTTATAAAAGGTATGACCAACCGAATGAATTTATAGTTTGAGTTATGAGGAACTGGAAAACATGTTTTTTTTTTTTCTGTCAGTCATGGCTACCAAGGCTGCTGATATTACAAAGCAAGACCTTCAGATACAGCACAGCCAAGAGAGCCAAGGTAACCCATCACAGGAGAGAGGAAATAATCAGCAGGACAGATAAAATAGGAGGGAGGCATGGCAGGAAGTAGCAAAGGATGAAGGACATAAAAAAGAACATAACAACTATTGTTGAGGATTAAACAAATGTCCTACAGGTGGCACCTCTTTATTGTCTTTTCCCCACAAGTCAATTTGGCCCATACTATACTCACCTACAGTAAAAAGGCTACCAAACAAAGATTCTTTTTTTTTCTTCCTCTGTATTTGCATCTTCATATTGTAAGCTGTCATTTTTACATTTTGCAAAGACTACTTAGAATTCATGTTTTCCTTTAGCACAACAGTCGACAATACACAACCACAGAGTTTAGAATGTGGCTCCCCTACTTCATTCTTTAAGCCTTTAATCTGTAACAGAATATGTAATTTACTAAGGAAGAATTTCATCCCCTCCTCTACCAGACTAAATCACTTTATTTCGAGGATTTGTGCACTGGTCTTACAGTATAAAACAATGTTTCTGAAGAGATGGAGCAAGGAAAAATTTAAACAAGCATGTTTAACTCAGAGACAGTGCCCTTACTGACTGTAAACCTTGTAACAGCTGGTGATTTTTTTCCAACTTGCCACATAGATTTGAAAGGAAATGCCAAAGGTTGGTAAATAATGCAAGTTAAATACTGAAAAGTTCAACCAGCCTTGCACCATCTCTGTGTTGTTTTTCATATCTAACCTTTTTTTTTTTTTTTTTTTTTACATTTCCCTTAGGTTTCACACATGCATTTAATTACGGGGTTGTGGTTACCATCTATTTCTGTTGTCATGTATTTCTATGCAGTGTATTTGCATTTTAAGATTACTCAAAGCTTGTTCTTTATTTCACAGTCTAAACAGCAGAAATGCCAAACATGCCAAAGTTGATTACGGCAGACATGATGCCAGGCGTAAACATAATTCTGTTCATGGGAAGGATCTATGAACTGCAGCAGAGTGTGCACTGGGATGCTGTGTTTTCCCATTCCCCCCTGCATCTCATTTTTATATCTCATTTTGGAATGAATCTCCTGAAGATGAAATTGTGCATTACACATGTTCTAAACGCATTTGAATTTCAATGAGAGCCCAGCCCTCCTGTTTGGGAACGGTGGCCCCAGTTGAATTGTTGCTATAACAGATTATTTTGGTTTGTATTAAATTAATGCATGTGTGAGTGTCTGTCACACAAACAAATACTGTGATGACACAGATACACACACACACACACACACACACACACACACACACACACACACACACACACACACACACACACACACACACACACACACACACACACACACACACACACACACACACCAAATATGACTCACACTCTGCTGTTTGAACACAGTAGAAAGTGTAGATGAGTCCTCCCCTGCTCAGTGTTCCACCGCAGGAAAAACAGAAAGTCCCCCCTCATCCCTATTCATGTGTGGTGGAAAACCTCCCCACCCAAACTATCAAACTCCCCAGCTGCTCTGTGTGTTGGGGGATGCACTTTCTTCTAGTTCAACTTCCCATGAACTCCACCTCAGAAAGGTAGAGAGTGCTGACGGTTAGAAAACAGAGATTACATTATACATTATTATCTAGGCTCAAACAGAGCACAATGTGGAGTGTACAAAAACCCAGTTTTCAAATGGCTGTGTGCTCTCCCAGCTGTTTGCACCTTTGGTATTTTTATTTTGCTATCTTTTTCTGTAGTATTTAGTAGCTCTGCATGTTCAATGATTTGTGTACAGATGCATGTTTACTATAAACACAACCCCATACCAGTAGTTGATTGGTCAGGGACACCTGCTCAGTTTGGTAGGTTTGTCAGCTGCTGCTTTATAGACCAGAAGAAAATCCATACTGGTACGTATGATTACTGTATCATGCCATCGAATTTGTACAGGATTACAAGAAAACTCAGAAACTACTGCTCATCTGTTCCAAGTAGGTGTATTAATGTTTATTAACGCTGTCAATGTACTCAAGTACTAGGGAAATTACTGAATACCATGTAAAAGCTTCAATTACATGATGACCATGAGGTGATTACTTACAATAACCCATTTGTTAATGTTAAAAATGTACAAATTCACATATAGATTATTGCCAAAAACATGTATTGTGAGATCACAGTGTGCCCTTGAACTTTTAACTTTAACCATTAAAACTGAATCTGTTCATCCTTGAGTCCAAATACATCGTTGTCCCAAATTTTAAGACATTCACTCAAGGAGTTAAATATCACATTTAAGAGTCAATGGGACTGATGGATGTGAGGAACCCAAGAACATAATAAAAAAACACAACAAAGCATTTAATAACACATAAACCAAAGCAAGAAATTATTAAATAAAGGAGTGTTTAGTGACGACTGGCAGACAGTCCACCCACACATACACATCAGTGTCATGACTGCTCACTATAGTTTGGGCTGTCATAAGGCAACAAGATGGCTTGGTATTAGAGTGACTTGTGACTGACACTGCAGCAGGGGATTTGCCACAAGAATGGTGTGTAGGTGGGTGAAACCAAGAGACAAAACACGGCGTACAATGCAAACGAGCACTTTTGCACATTTGTATACTTGCTGCTGTCAATCTGCAGCATAATGCAGCTACACAGTCAACACTGGCAACAAAGAAAAAAAGTGTACGTCAACAAATTATTAAAGGTTTCTATTGAAAGTAGTATTATGCCCAAATGAGAGCCGCTATACAACATTGTGAATGCCTATTGCCAACTGGGAACAAGACCATAATGGGAGGATGAAAGCAGTTGATTCAGTGAGGTTGTGTGTTGTTGTTATTTTTTTAATATAGCCTTAGTCTCCAAGTTGATTCACTCTCAACTTGTTTGTTTTATTTAAAAAAAAAAAAAGCATTTTATGTTTATTACAAATCAATGATGGATATATTCAGTAAGAACAGCTATATAATGTTCTTCAGTCTAGCAAGTACCAACACCATTAACTTAAACATGGCTGAACATTAGCATATGAATATAAATGAGAAGTAGCAACAGCCAGTAATTCTGAATACAATGCCTACGATATATTAATCTTCTGCATGAGTGTGATGTGTGGAGAATCAGGTTATTTTAGCCATTATTGCAAAACAAACTTCCACATATTCATCCACAGCTACAGCTACAACAATGCAGTGTTCACTTCTCTCCGCACTAACGCCTCTTATTGTCCAACTTTAAGAGCCTGTAATTAAACTCAACCACTTCTGAGATTTGAACCAGGAAATTATGACAAATGGCACTCGAAGGGCTACTCACTGCAGGACTACCAACACAATTAAACCTTATTTCTGGTACTGAGCTAATCTTTTTTTTTTTTTCCTACATACTTACTTAGAATGCATTAAGAGTGTACCAGGCCTAGTAAATTGGCCCTCATTATTTCATCACCAATGTGCCGCCTGACCCAGTACCCTCCCCACCACCGTTGTCATTGTCATTACATTAGGAATCATCACTGTGCTCACAATGACTGTTATTATCATTTCTGTCATCTTCAGTATTTGGAGCATTAGATACTCACAGTTCTATGGCCTTGTTCCACATGATGACATATCCAGACAAAATGAAGGACTCGATATTGACGATGTGCGTGTTTCCGCGCTCTGTCCCCACGTACAGCCATTTGCTCTGAAAGGGAAGGTGGCAAAATGTGACCCTGGAGAACAAGAAACAAAGGAAGAAAGAGTATGGATGTTAGAATAAGAACAGTCATGAAGGCTGACAATTTTTTTTTGTGAATCCTTTGGGTCACAGGATTCTTGTGGGATTCTAAGAGGACGGGAGATTAATCACGCAGTTAATCACGTGATTAGGACGGGAAAGGGAAAAAATGCAGGACTGCGTACATACAATAGCTTTGTACCACATATGCAGTGGTAACATGAATTAACAATATAGTTAATAAATCAACACCTGCTGTATTTGATTTTGATTTTGTGAGTATTATGTACAATTCGGGATTTCAGAAAACTGTATGTCTTATTTGTGTGCAGTATGATGCAGTGAACTCAAAAATCAGCTTTTAACTTTACAGTAAAATGAAGGTGCAATTGCAGGAATGACAGGTTCGTACAGGTTCTCTCTTGTTGGGCACGACACAAACCAACTGACCATGCAAACATGGACTAGGAGGCAGTTGCTCGATGAAACAATTGTTGACATGTGTTTACCCTCTCTAGCCTTCAGTATATCCTGCACCTGGCTGTATCAATGGTGTCACCGTCACAACCAGTGGTGCCCGATGGTAATGATTGTCCCTTTTCAAAAAGTCAGGTCCTGATTCATTCAACTGAGCTGCCCTGACTCACTCTGATTCACAGTTTAATTTAGAACTCGACAAGAAGGTGAAAGTCTGTCTCCCTCTACAATGCGGCACCTTATGTATAGATGTTATCGCCTACGTTCGCTCCTCCTGCCCTTTATGTTGCCACTCAGTGAACTTTTGCACTCATCCTGTACCAGCTCACTCTGTGCTGGTATAAATAGTTATTCAAAGAGCCCTTAAAAATGACTGCCACTGAACTTTTTCTGTGTTCCATTATAGTACATTTCTGCAGCACAGGCTAAGGTGGTCCATTATTTCACACATAGTCATTGTTCCTCTATTCAAAGCCTTGAATTGCAAAACATCTTCATTAAATGCAGAAAAGTATTCCAAGCAGTCATTATTGTGCAAATATAAATCCTGGACCTTGACTTGATGTTCATTCCTGACAAGACAAGGTACTACTGGAGCTTACAATCACCAAACCTGAGTAACGACATCACCTGTTTACAAAATAGACTTCTAAGACCTCTCTTAAACCTTTTGGTGGTTTCCATGACCACAATATAATTATGATCCGATAATAGGCTGCTTAAACCACTATTGCTCTCGCATTAGTATTCATCATCTTTGTAAGCATCTTAACCAGGGAATAAAGATGAGCACACACTAAGTCACTCCTGCCCATGCTGATTACCTTGGAAAGATGTGGTAGATCATTGGGCTCCAGCCCCAAAGCCACCAACCCAGCAAGAGGCAGGATTATTAGATAGAAGACAAATGAGATGGCAGACAATTCAATAAGGATTTTAGGGGCTTGGGGCGATGACAATATTCAAACTGGCAGAGGGGGGGAGGGGGTCAGCAGAGGCACAGTGTGAGAAACAGAGGCCTGTACAGTCCTCTGTCCTTTCAATATGCATTTATCATTAACGCTCCTATTTAACACATATTTGTATCAAGAAGCTTAGGGATCAAGCTTTCTGCGTTACTTCAATTCTTCCACAAAAATAGCAACAAATGAGATGCAATCCAAACCTCTTCTCAAACTTCATCTTAACTCTTACTTCAGAAAAAATATAATAATAACCTAGTGAGTCTTGACATTTCCCATGTATGAAAATGCTTTTGGATGAGGTATACTTAGAAAAGCCTTTTAGCGCTGATTACCTCCTTGAAATGTCACAGGAAAGATCAAATAAAAGACAAAGCTCTTAAGAAAAAAAATCAAAAGAGGAAAGGACGAGAAGATGAAAGGATGTGGAAAGTAGTAAATAGTGGTGAATACAGATCCAGAGGGAAAAAGAGGGAAAGTCAAACGAATGGTTTTGACTCCAGACAGTCAGAGCAGGCACTGTCATCAAGCCTTATAATTATCAATCCAAGAGGACAGGAGGAGACATGGCTTTAGCCTCCAGCTGACCAGTCAATGCCAAACCAGCTGAGGAGCAAATACCCCTAATGAAGTAAACAGATGCAGGGATTAATTGAATTGGTGACATCATCATGGCCACTGGCGACCTTGCCATCTGCTCTGCATGAGATCTGACACAACTACTTAAGGAATTCTACGATGACTATCTACAGTGTATCAGCGAAGAATGGTCATGTTGGATACATCAATAGATGTATTGATTGGCTTTTAACACAGTTTGAGACACAAACACTTTGGCATACTGCTTTTAGTTGGTGTGTTTATATATTTCTATATTTCAATTAATGTTGATTTTATTCATTTATTTTACCTCTGTAGCCTGGTTTTGTTTTTAAATGTGCTATATAAATAAAAATGGATAATCCTTTAACTGATAAGATTAAAACGCTTGCAGGGCGATTGATGATGTATTTTCTTTTTTCACAGGGACTGCGCTGCATAACTGGCACATAGCTACTGTCAGTCCTCCAGTGTAACTTTTTCCTGCTAAATATGACTGATGGCATGTGCACATGTTGAGACGCCCCCATGAGTTGACGACATAAGGAGCTAATAAAAAAATAAAAAAATAACTGACAGTATTAATTGGTCAAAGTTCTTGTTATCGGTTAACGGTTAATCATGTGCATCTCTAACAGGGATAGAAGGTTATATTAGCTTAGATGACTCTTACTGTCCTCAAAACTACAGGAAATGTCAAATGTTCATTCTTTTATGTGAATGCTCTTTGAACTGAAAGACATCCTCCTTTTCCACATGACATGACAAAGATGAGAGAGGGTGCTGCCGTGGGATGGAGGTTGATTGTTATCAAAAACAATTCCCTCAACCATTTCACCACTGATTCATGTGTTTTTCTTGAGGGAATCTAAGGAGGTGTTAGAGTGCTAATTGTCAGAGGTTCAGCCTAGAGACACAGAGCTAATAGAAAGTCACTGCCCTGCGTCTGATGGATGACTCATGATGCCCCTTTTCTTCATTTATCTTAAAGCATGATTCACTGCTCTGAAGCTGGGAGCAGGTGGCTCTGACTCTGACTGCTACCTTGTCGTGCCACAAGACAGGTAGAAAGCTACTGAGGATTTTTTCTTTCTTTCTTTTTTGCATTTTACATGTCACAGAATATTAGATGAATAAAAAACAAAAACATATACAAATAGTTATAGAGATGAGAGAATTGTTTGTGTAAATGAGTGTGTAAGTTCAATTCTAATATATTTAAACAGTGTCAACCAAGCTTATGAATACAAGTAAAGTGTTACCGAAAAAACTTTACTAGCCATCTCAGAAACAAAACCAGGATCTGTAGGAGATGTATTTGAAAAAAAGAAAAAAAAGATGGAGACGGCTGAAAGCGGAGAAAAATTTGAGGACGGATGCAGATTTGAGTCGCTAATTTTCTCCCGGATACATACCTCGCTTTTTGCACAACAATCCGTCTTCCCAGTGCATGTATACAGCTTATTCCGGTTGAATTTTGTTATATTACTACATCATCGCGGTTCCGGTGCGGTAGAGACTGTGTGAGTGAGTCTTGGGGTACCATAGCCACAAAGCTGGAGCAGGACAGAGGCTAGACTGTAGCTACTGTATCTGTAAACAATCTGTAAACAACAGTGCAATATTTTGAATTTGACTGCAGCAACAGTTTTGGCCACAATTTTACATGTAACTCCTTTAATAAGTTGCAAACAGTACATGTATTCAATAACTCTTCTTGGTCATTATCCCTGAAGGCCGTCTTGCTTAGTCATACGGAGCCCGAGATATATCATGGAATAAAAAAATTATAATTTGTGGCCACGAAATAGCAAGTCGTTCCCACGAAATAGCAAGTCGTTCCCACGAAATAATAATTCGTTCCCACGAAATAGCAAGTCGTTCCCACGAAATAGTAATTCGTTCCCACGAAATACTAATTTGTGGCCACGAAATATTAAGTCGTTCCCACGAAATATTAATTCGTTCCCACGAAATACCTTATTCGTGGGAACGAATTAATATTTCGTGGGAACGAATTAGTATTTCGTTCCCACGAAATTCTAATTTGTGGCCACGAAATAGGTATAACGTGCACTCCTGGACAGCAGACTCAGGACAGCTCGAGCGCCAGTAGAAGCCTACTGTAGGTGTCGTGATGTCGTGATGCCAAAGGTGAGTGTCTTTTCTCGTTGTGTTCTTGTCTTCTTGATATGCCCCATAGTTATTTAGGCTAATTAGGCTTGTGTTTAATACTTTATTACAGCGGGTAGCTGCCGTACCACCCGACTTACAAACTTTGTAGCCAAACATAGCCTACTAGGCTACCGTTTACTACACGGCGTTCTGTTGTGCAATGTGTGGTCGTAAACGCATGCCAGAGCTGCAGCCCTGCACACACATCAGGAGGACACTTTTCAAATAGAGCTCAGTATTGAGCTGCAATAATATTTAATGATGCACCGACCGACGACGTTTTTTGCAGTCTATTTACAGTAGCGCTCACTGTATCACGTTGCCAAGGGAACCTTTAGCCTACCGTGATCAAAATCTAGTTTGTATCACAGGCTGTTGCTCTGACTTAAAGTGGAATGTGTCCTTCAGTAGGATTACAGCAGATAAACAGTTCACTATATTATTAATCAGTCTCTGTAGTGAGATGTGATATAATTCCTTTAAACTATTGTGTTTCCAGTTATGTTGTTATGGTTGGTCCTGGATAGAACACTGATTAGAAAATTGATCAGTCTAGATAGCCTACTGATAATAAAATCATTTCACTTTGATTTTACCAAAGATTAAAGTGATTTCATGGACAGTATCAGATGCTGTTCTTCAGTGGGGTTAAATCTGCTGCATCAACTTTAAACTTTCAGAGCTCAACATTATGCAGCCTTCTTTAGAAATAAATGAGAGGCAGTGAGTTGAGTGGTGATTTACAACAATGTATTTGCAGCAACAGTATTCATAGATTGAGAATCTGGAAAATCTATTACTTTTTAAGGCTATTAAACTAGTAATTTTACTTTCCTGTGTTTTACAGGTCAACTATGGATACTCCACTGGGAGAATTTTTGAAGGAGCGAAAATTGCAAGATGTGATTAAAAAACTTGAAGATGAAAATGTAAGCCACACCAGCTGCTGTCTCTGCTCTCTCTCTCTCTCTCTCTCTCCTGTGTGTGTATTTCTATTTATAAGATTAATATTGACTATTTAATGACTATTGACTATGACTATTATATTTTAATGTACTCAAATACATCATTATAAATACATTAAAAAGTCAAGTGTGTTTACACAGCAATTTAAAATAATTGTCAGTCATCTTTAATTGGAAAAATATCTGCATCATTATCATATGTAAATGTTATCGAAAGTACGTCAAATGAAAAACAAACGATGTGAATACCTACACCCTTTATAGGTCTTAATTTCCTTTAAATATCCATTAGCATTCTATATTATGCATGTGGATGTATTAATGCATTTATTTATTGATTGGAGTATCTTTCATTTTTTCCAGATTGATGAAACTGTCATTCCATTAATGACAGACAGTGACCTGGCAAAGTACATCCCCAAAGTTGGAGACAGAGTCGCCACTGTGGCCTTCTGCAGACAAGCAGCACTGTCACAAAAATCACCATCCAGGAAAGAATCCATACTTTCAAGGCTACGACAAAGACTGTCTGGAGCTGAGGGGATGTCTCCAAAAAAGAGATCATCTAAGTTGGCAGGAAATACAAATGCCAAACGTAAAGTGAGACGACTGGAGGTTGGTTGGATGGATTTTGATGAGGACGAGGAAAGGTACAAACAGGTGAAGTCTGTAAATGGTGGAGGAACCAGGCATCTTTCTATTGAAAAAGATGAAACAGTGGCAGATATCAGAGTTATGGCTGAAAATATTTTTTTCCCCAATGGCAGTTCCAAAAAAAACAAAAGTCTTTCAAACTATTCAACTCACATTGAGAGCTCACAGATACATATTAATTTGTCTAATACAGTAGATGAGCTGTATAACGAAAGCAAGGTGAAAATGCTAAGACTTTATCTGTGCACCAAAATGAAAACGGGACAGCAGCCCCCAGTAGGAGTGGAGGAGGGTGATCACACAACAAGTCAGCCCTCAGAAGTAGATCTCACTGACCAGAATCAAGCTGTTGAGTATCTGTTGGTGGAGGACAGCTCTTCAGAATCAACACACCACCATGTTATTAATGATGGAGCTTCCACGAGTGGATGTTTGGAATTGGATGAGACATTACCATGGGATGGTCTGTTAACTCTGGGCGAAGGTGAAGATTCTCATACAGTTATTTTTGTAGGTGAGCACAAGCTGGATGTAACTGAAGATGAACCAAACCTTGAAACAGCTATTCCAGAAAAGGAGGATGATGCACCTTCTCAAACAGTGGATCAGTCACTGTCTGCTCCGGTGCTTGCAGGGGAGGCAGATGTTTCAGCCCAAGAACTTTCTGAATCACAATCTTCTCCTGTAACACTGATTGTAAGAAGAGGTCACTGTCTCACTGACATGATCAATGCCTTCAAGGACCCCAAAATTATGGCATCTGAGGTCTGCATCAAAATGCGTTTACCAAATGGAGAGCTTGAACAGGCGGAAGGAAGTGGTGTCTTGCGAGACTGCCTGACAGAATTTTGGATGGATTTCTATGATAGCTGCACACTGGGAGTTGAAGTGAAAGTCCCCTTCATCAGGCATGACTTTCAGCAGGAAGAATGGCAGGCTGTAGCCAGAGTGTTTGTAGTGGGGTGGAAACAAGCTGGTTACTTCCCAGTAAAACTTGCAGTACCATTTCTGGAAGAGGTGCTGTGTGGCTCGACGACCAGTAGTTTCAAGGATTCTCTTTTGCTGTACGTATCACATGAGGAAAGATCTATCCTTGAGAAGGCTTTGGAGGACTTTAATTCTGTGGACACAGATGAATTACTGGATGTACTTGATGCACATGAATGTAAACAAGTCCCTACCAAGGACACTCTGCTCCCTGTTTTGTCACAAATAGGGCACAAAGTAATTGTTCAGGCCCCAATGTATGTCATTAAGTGCTGGCGTCCTGTTATGGTTTCTGTAGCTAGTTTACTGCCACCAGAAGGACTGCATCATTTCATTGCACAAAAAAAAACAACTGCAAAAACAGTGAAGGCGCTTCTAAACTTTCCAGAAGAGATGACAGCAGCCCAATCAACAGTTTCTCGTTACCAGAAGAGGTACATTGGAGAAATGCAAGAACCTTCAGCTTTTCCTGCGGTTCTGTACAGGATCTGATGTCTTGGATAAGGCCATATTAATTGAGTTCATAGAAACCACAGATTTCCTCCGCAGACCACAGTCCCACACATGTGGATGTGTACTGAAGCTGCCCATTGGTTACTACAGCTATCCAGATTTTCGCAGTGAATTTAACAACATTCTCACAAGCTCAATGTGGGTAATGGATGTGGTGTAGGTGATTGATTTCCACTTGTTAAAGTGAAATTCCGGCGTAAGTGTAAACCATGGTCAAACACACCGTAACACCGAGTTAGACCCCCCCTCGAGAGATCAATTTGCCCGACCGCTACATTCACGAGATCCACCAACTTCAGCAAATACCGCAATATCGCCACACACGGCGCTCTCCGGATCCACTGTCTGACCGCAACCAAAACGCCACCATTTGCCCAAAATAATGCTCAGAACTGCACCAAATGTCATCAATAGTACACACAGGGTCCCAGCACGTAGTACGAGTTGTCAAACATCTGCTAGCTTTGCCTGTTTTCTTTAGCAAGGAGATGCAACTCAACTCACCTACTTCTCCTCCGGGAGCCGCTCGTTGGTGAGGAAGCCCTGACGAGTCGATCACCGAGTGCACCGGAGTTCCGCAGCTCTTAAAAATGCTCATTTGCGCCTATATCGTGGCCAGCACTCGATAATAATAGTTATAAAGTGATATGCAAGATAAAAATAAAAAAAACTCTGATTGTATTTCCATGAGGTAATTGTTGATTGAGCTGTGGAACTCCGGTGCACTCGGTGATCGACTCGTCAGGGCTTCCTCACCAACGAGCGGCTCCCGGAGGAGAAGTAGGTGAGTTGAGTTGCATCTCCTTGCTAAAGAAAACAGGCAAAGCTAGCAGATGTTTGACAACTCGTACTACGTGCTGGGACCCTGTGTGTACTATTGATGACATTTGGTGCAGTTCTGAGCATTATTTTGGGCAAATGGTGGCGTTTTGGTTGCGGTCAGACAGTGGATCCGGAGAGCGCCGTGTGTGGCGATATTGCGGTATTTGCTGAAGTTGGTGGATCTCGTGAATGTAGCGGTCGGGCAAATTGATCTCTCGAGGGGGGGTCTAACTCGGTGTTACGGTGTGTTTGACCATGGTTTACACTTACGCCGGAATTTCACTTTAATAGCAACCCCAGAATGTGAACCTTTAAAGATGTTTACCTGATTTATTTTGTAACTATCAGCTGTTCTTGTCCTGCATAATCAAATTGATTGATTCATATTATTACAGTTGTTTACCCCAGAATGTGATCTTTGAGTGGTGTTCTCAAGGGGTTTAAAATGTATTGAGTTGTTTACACAAGTTGTTAAACTTTAAAGATGTTTACCACAATTATATTGTAACTATCAACTGTTCTTATCCTGCATAATCAAATTGATTGATTTATATTATTACAGTTGTTTACCCCAGAATGTGATCTTTGAGTGGTGTTCTCAAGGGGTTTAAAATGTATTGAGTTGTTTACACAAGTTGTTAAACTTTAAAGATGTTTACCACAATTATATTGTAACTATCAGCTGTTCTTATCCTGCATAATCAAATTGATTGATTTATATTATTACAGTTGTTTATAGCAACCCCAGAATGTGATCCTTGAGTGGTGTTCTCAAGGTGTTTAAAATGTATTGAGTTGTTTACACAAGTTGTTAAAACTAAGATGTTTACCACAATTATTTTGTAACTAGCCAGTAGTTTGAAAGCTGTTCTTATCCTGCTATTACGTACAAATTACGTTTTAAAAAGATCATTAAACCATTCAAGTTTGTTACAACATGTTGATGTCTTCTCTGTTCCATTCTATACATCTTTAAAAAACTATATGAGGATGCACATACATGAAACCTGTATGCAGAATATTTGCACATATATGCTGCATATATACATCATATATGCTGCATATATAGTTATATTACATGTCACTTTCTTAATGTGTTGTGATTTGTTATGGAGGACACAATACTTGATCAAACATTGCATTGATTTAATCTCTTCCACTGTGATTAAAACAGACACACAGGAAACATAAAGGGCATTGATGATACAACCATCAAAATGAGACTTAAGATAATTGCACAAATATGAAAAGTAATACGGTATGTACAATATGCCATGTACTAAAGTACTGTACATGTTTTGTATGCTTTTGTCCACTCAAATTGGCTCAAATAACTGTGGACGAACTGTGTCCCTCAGCTGAATATATAAATCAACTGCCTGGGACATGGTAGATGGGAACTCCAAGCTTGATTCTTCCATTGTTATGGTGCACAAATCAAACAAATCCACATCACATGGAGCTGAACTTAAAAATGTGCAGCTGTGTTTACATGCAGCCAGATCTTCAGTTAGTGGAACAAGACAGTCTTCTGCACCCCAAAGGTGAGGGGCCATGTACATGACATCAGGTATCCCACTTGGCACGTTGGTGTTCTTGGTGTTCAGCTGCAACAGTTGTAGCCTAGTAGTTTCGGATTGAGCTACAGTGTGTGAGTTTATCTGTTTGTCTTTTCAGACTGCTGTAGGCTACAGATGTTACTGGTTCAAAATTGCGGACTTCACGCGTGGTCCACGCGAGATGGCACAAGACTCAGGCATTTTTTTCTTTGGCGAGACAAGAGGTTTTAATGAAAAGCCTCAATGTGCCAAAACAACCACCAGGTGGCATCTGTGAGAACGGAGGACGACAGGCGGATGACTCAGTGATCTGTGCAGTAATCCACAGCTTAAACTCTAGGCTATTAAACTAGAACTAACTACTGTATACCCTGCCTAAATCACAGAAACTATTGTAGGCCTACGGAAAGTAAAATGTTAGGTGCGGTAGTTTTATTTGTGATCAAAAGTTGTATTGTGTGTTTCATGCAATAATAATATGACCTAACAACAGATGAATTCGTACATAAGCAGTTCCTAAACTATGCAATGTCATAGTTTTGAAGTTTAGAGGCAAAACAGGTTGAAGTGTGAGTAGTCGCTGCAGGGACGATTGATACAGCTGTTTCAAATGTCCCTCACGCCACCGTGCGTAGTGATTGTGGTCACATAGTGGTCACATGTCTGTGATCAATATCTGTATATAAATCACCAAATTAATAGCCTAACTGTTTTGCAATGAACAACAACCGATTTGAATGAACATGTATTTTTAATAAACACCACATATTTTTAATGTTCGTGTTTATGACATGAATCAACAGATATTCAGCAAAGTGAGGGGAAAATGCCGAGGGTAAAATGACAATATGTTCAACTGTGTCTCCATAAACATGACTTAGGACAGGGAAATAAGTAAATGAAATGAAAATGCAGTCGTCCAACAACTCGTACAGAAGAAGAAAGGCGAGTTTAATCGAAATGCGGATCTTGACAATTACGCACGGGACAAAAATATTTATTTGACCTATTTATATTGTGAGAAATTATGTGACATTTTGGCAATAACGAGTACACTAGTATGAAAATCGCTACAGTTGAACTGGTCTGGTTTTTAGCTGCTCAATCTCATTGTTTCAAAGAAAAGGGATTGATTTTTATAACGAAATGAAACGAAAACAACATTATATTGATACATTGTTGTAAAAAAAAATCCAAAAGAAACGAAAATGAACTAAAGAAAATAACTTTCACACACACATTAAAACAGTGCGATTGGTTGAAAGCTGATAATTAGCCGTGTGCTTATAAGCTGATTGGCCGAAACCAGGAACAAAGCCGCGTGAATGGCCAATCGCCATGTGTTAACGGCCGACATGTAAATCAGCTGTTTCGATGGGCGTTAGAGATGTTAATGTATCTCATAAGGTACTTTGCACAAGAAAAACAGCCAGCTGGAAGAATGTGTTGCCTAAATCTTTTACTGTGTGGGAGATCTCCACCAACGTAGCTGGGGAGAAAGCAAGTGGGACCGTTCTGCCCAGTCTCTGAGCAGCGCACGTTTCACAGATAAGCTTCATAACGGGAGTAGCCTAATGTCAGTAGTTTCTGTTTAAAGCATGCTGTTTCAACCGCCCCTCCTCTGTGTCTCAAACGACCCGCATAGATGGGACGTTTGAGACAAATAACAACATACGTTTAAAGTTATAAAACAGCGCGATCATCCAATTATGTGTTAAATTATAGCCTATGTAACTAAGAGAATGCCCTGCTCTACCGGTCACTGATCACCATAGGCCGCTATCCCGGTTTCAATAATTCCCCCGGTCCCACCCACATCAAATGAAATAAACAAATAAAACATAGGCTAGAAGAATATTTCATTTAAAATCAAATCTAATGCTACTCTGTCTGTAGTGCAGCCCAGTAGGCTAAATAGTCCCAATTCAAGTCTCTCCGGCCATATGTTGCCCACGTGAATGCACAGCTGAACGAAGCTTCTCCGGCTTCCGTCGTCCTCCCTCCGCTTATTAGTCACCTTCACCTTCGTCACCTTCTCATCCTGTAGGCTTCATCCACAAACACTGTGGACCAAGTCAAAGTCCTTCCTAATTAATCAATATTAGAACGTCTCGTCTCTGACCAAGTGCACCATCTCAGAAAGTGCAAC
Organism: Trachurus japonicus; assembly: GCF_045865225.1. Classification (NCBI taxonomy): domain Eukaryota; kingdom Metazoa; phylum Chordata; class Actinopteri; order Carangiformes; family Carangidae; genus Trachurus; species Trachurus japonicus. The sequence continues at coordinate 9,626,827 of NC_140927.1, read as the reverse complement.
TTCTGCTCTGCCGGTGAGCGAAGGGAAGTTTACTTTGAAAAAATGCGAGGAAAAGATGAATTAATTTAACCTTAAGTGTTAATAGCCTAGGCTAGTTCAGCTTTGGTGATATGCCTTTAGTTATTTTCAATTCCAGGTGTTTTACAGTTGTTACAGTCGTTTCACCTGGAGATGACGTACATGCCAGGTGATGAACCGGACTACAGCGGCGAGAGATTTATGACGTTACGTACAGTAATTCAATAATCAATATTAACTGGCGAGTATGGTGTCTGCTTATTTCCAGCATGTCACTGTCTGTTTACAAAATCACCATCTAGCTTATTCCTAAAGTTTGTGAAGTGTGTGTGGAGCGGTCAAGCGGACCTGCTGACAGATGTGCAGCTTACAGCCATGACATCACCAAACCTGAGCCACCAGCTGATCCTCCCTCGCGCACGTCCTGAGGACGGGACAAAGTCTCCTGGATATTATTTTTTCTTTTCCTTTATTCATTTCTAACTGGCTCGTTTTGCCAGTAAAAACCATAACTTGTGAGAAAAAGAAGAGACGCAGAAAACAACAAAATGGAAACATTGTAATAACTCCTGTGGCCACAGCTGGCCCGAGTGGTCTATAACAGCTGTCTTTATGAAGCGAGCACAGTCACGGACTGAGACAAAGTTATTTAGCTACATAAAGTCCAAACGTCTGTCTAAGCAGACGTTGACCTTAAGCATTGTTCCTATTATTAAAACATGAATGACAAGAATAAGAGGTGAAAAGTAGCCGCTGCAGACTGATGCGCCACAGACCTGAGTGCTCATAAACTGTTACTTCGGCTTTTACAAAGGCTGATTTTCTGCTTGATCCATGATGATTAATTTACCTACAGAAAAACTAAATGCATGGTAAAAGTAACATTACTAATATTTTAGAGATCTCAAATTCACAAATTATGTTTTCTATTATTAAAATTCTGATTAAAAATTGGGTCAGGTCGGACCACGGGCTTCTTTTATTTTTGCCGTGGTCCAGCTGAGAGACTGCTCGTGAGTCCGGCTGCATCAGGTCCAGGCTTCAACACCTGGATCGGACCGGGTCGGGTCGTTGAGAACCTAGCAGTTTATAGAAACTGCTCAAACGGGCTTTAAGAGGTGTATTCACAACATTTTATTTACTTAAACCTGCAGCCAGACCAGCACAGGAGACCGGAGTATAGGGCTTTCTTTTTTTTCTCTTCTTTTTTTTTGAGAAGTTACGGTAGGCATGACGGTCTGGGAGATGCTGGCGGAGGGGGATTACGCATGCATTGTGCTGGTATTACGCATCACGACCGGACACTACAAATGACTATTGCACCGACAGTGAGTGTGTAAATCTATGCCCCGTAACAACCCAACCTCCATGGCCCCCCCACCTCTAAAATGAATCCGGCGCCGCTGGTCTACTGTAGCTGCCGTCGTTACATTTTGTCACTAGGCTACTATATTATTTACTGTCTGCAGCTAGTTCTCCTTTCATCCTCTTGTATTCTGTATCATGAACAGCGCCACTCCTAATCGCGGCTACATTGTGTGACGTGTCATCATTGTCCCCAAAACGTCTGAGCAGTATTTAGTACGGTGCTGCCACCTAGAGGAAAACAGTTGTGGTGAAAAGACACGCGTTCACACGATCCTGCATTGCAGGAAAAACCCCGCAATTTTGAACCAGTAACATCTGTACATAATAAATAGGTACAGAGTGTGTTACAATCACACACAAACATAAACTCAGTGACTTATATGTATTTGGCCTATAAGATAGTGTACAGTTTCTGTTTATCTTGCTGTGATCATAATATAGGCTATTTACCTGAATGATTGGCATGAAGCAGAACTGTGACAGAGCTTTGTCAACGAAATCCCCAGAGAAGAATCCCTCATCCTTCAGTTCTCCTAAAGCCGTGATCCAGGGTTCGATTCCTTCTTTTCTCATCACTCCCCACCAGCTCTCAATTCTCTGGTTCGCAGTACTGGCCCCTGTGACATAGCTTCTCTCCGCTGCTCTATCATCCACGCGCTCCAGTGTTTCCACAAAGTACCCCCCGATGACTTTCGGATCGTTGTTGGTGAGAGCGGCCCGCAGCCACATGACTTTGCGTGAGAACCCGTCAATGCAGCCATTAATGCATATCCATATATGAGTCTATGTGCCACACAAAGTTAGGTCCCTGAGCAAAATATTGCCTCCTCCTGAGACGTCTGGTCCGTCTAAGTTGTGAACCAATGGGGTCCAGCAGAGAGAGGAGGATCCTGACGTCTTCTTTTCTCATACGAATTCCGTGTTGTATACACTTTGTATACATCCACCGATAACCGTGATCCTTTCAAGAGCCTTGCAGTTGGTCAACAATGAAATCTATCCCGGCGTCCAAGTCGTACCTACGCCGGTGCAGCGACCTGGCTCTCAATAGTCTGTTGAGATGACTCAAGCTAATAATGAATCCCTCCAATGCCAGGCTTTTTAAAATGTCTTTGTATTTCATTCCCAGCCTAAAATAAAACTCTATCATACTATCCCTGTCCATTGTGTGACAGCGCCTGTTCCTGTTTGAGAAGGTGCGCTCGATTTGCTTGCCCAGCTGTCCAGGAATAATGTTTTATTATTTCGTGGCCACAAATTAGTATTTCGTGGGAACGACTTGCTATTTCGTGGGAACGACTTACTATTTTGTGGGCACGACTTACTATTTCGTGGGAACGACTTACTATTTCGTGGGAACGACTTGCTATTTCGTGGGAACGACTTGCTATTTCGTGGGAACGACTTACTATTTCGTGGGAACGACTTACTATTTCGTGGGAACGACTTGCTATTTCGTGGCCACAAATTATATTTTTTTTATTCCATGATATATCTCGGGCTCCGTATAGTCAAGTTTTATGAAGCATTATTTTATTGTTCTGACTCAGAAAAAACCTAACTTCTCTAGAAAGTAGAAAGTTTCTGTTAAAGCTTCAGTTGGTAACAGTTATTCAGTCATATTTGCTGGAACTGTCACTATATTCTGATGGTCAGACATTAAATGAGTAATTTAGGACAAAATCCAACTCCTCTGGCTCCACCTACAGCCTGTAATCGTATTTGCCAAAATCCACCGCGCCCGACGATTCTCCACCAGTCAGGTAGAGGGAGCAGGAGGAGCAGCCAATCGCCGCTCCTACACGTCGTGCTATGGATACGGTACATCTTTTTTTTTTTTTTTTTTTCTCTGTGGGTGCGTTTATGACTACTTTGTGTGTGTCTGTGTGTGTGTGGGGCGCTTGGCAGAGGTTCATAAAGGGACCTGACGGAGTATTGTCTTGAAATTTCCGACCAAGTCGCGGAGTTTACTTTCACTTTCGTCAACTTACCAACTGGAGCTTTAAGAGAGAACAAGCCCTCTGACTCTTGACTTACTGTATGAAAAGCCAGCAGTACGTACGTAGGTTGGTGAGTTTGATATGACTACTTCATCACCCTTGTATTGACAGAGAAAAATAGGTACGGCAATCTTTGTGCTTCTTAAAAGCAGCATATTCCATCACATTTAGCCTGAATGTAGTCATTTTCATTAAATGTCCTTGCCCATGACACACGTAGAAATCAGCTTTTAGTTACAGTGAATAGACTCTTTATTTTGCAAACCGACTGAAAATATGAATAGGAATAGAAAATGAAAACAACAATCTTAAACTACGTCAATCGCGTTACGTAAGTTCAACCTGCACAAAAAGCAGTGTTTAGTTTAAGAGGAATAGGAGGAGGAGTCTGGACTGTGTAGTTTACTGGAAATACACATTTTTTCAAATAAGTTTCTATTGTTTATGATGGCTGCTTCCCCTTGATTCTGAGTCAGTCTAGTCAGTGATTATTACCAATCACTATTATAGTTAAAGCTTTTGTTTTGGTGCAATGAAGGTTACATGTTACATGTCTCTACCCTGTTTCTTTTGTGTCTTTGTAAGCGTCTTTGGGTTATTGAAAAGCGCTATATAAATTAAATGAATTATTATTATTATTATTATGTTTTAGGCGTCACTCCCAGCATGCAGACAAAGCACTGCAGGACTGGTCTTTTGGAGAACCAAGACTTTTCCCAGTGGTTTGCTACAAAAAATTGGACTAGCGGCTCAATGTGAAAGAAATTACATCTCAGAGAGAGGAGCAGATAAAGAGGGAGCAAGCCAGACAGAGAGAGATAGATGTGGCTGTGCGGTGCTCTCTGCCTGTATGTGGTGTCAGGGTGTGTCTTGTCAGAGAATCTGTTCTAAGTTTGTCTTTGGCTAACTTCCTGTTTTATTATCACATCCTCTGTCTTGTCTGTTGTCATTCCCAACTTCCTGTCAAGTTTCCCATCTGTGTGATCACTTGCCCCGCCCTAATGTGTTGCACCTGTCTCTCTCCTCTCCCTCTCATGGTGCAGGTGTTCATGTCTAAGGTATTCATTTGTTCCACAAATCATTGGAGATCATTTTGCCTCACTACTTGCCTGAATCAGTCAAAGATTAGCTCACCTAACGCCCCAACAACTGTCCCCCTATACGGTTGTTGACATGTTATACAGTCTACACTTATGATATTGCAAAAAAAAACAAAAGGAACAGTGCGGGCAGATGCTAAACAGCAAAGAAAACGCCTGTGATGACATAGTAGAAACAAGAAGAGCTCAATTAACGCTGACCAGAGTGAAATAGATCCTTGCTCATTTCAGCACATGCCCCTGGCTCTTTTGCCTTGCAGACAGAAATGGTAAAGGATGGACTGTGTCTGTGTGTCCTGGATAGGTAAACAACTGCAGTGGACACCCTCAGATTGAACATCCTGCTTCTGAAATGACTCAGGCAGGGGTACAGTGAGTACATTGCACAACTAAAGGTGTTGTTTTTTATCAGCTGCGTCACCTGCGTGCATGGCCAGAGACAGGTATATGTTGTGTGTGTTTTCCACAGGCCGATAGAGGGCAAAAGCTTTCCCAACCCAAGCATCTGCATCTAGAGGCAGTTGTTTGCTATTGAAGTTTAATGGTGAAGAGTGGAGACTGAGCTGTCACTGCTGGGAAAAGCAAAGAGCCACTGCCTCGCTGACAACCACATCCCACAGTCTGCTATTCTACAGAAGAGGAGATGGCCTTAAAGGGATAGTTCAACATTTTGGCAAATTGGCCCATTGCCATAATCGCTATAGTCATAGCAGTAGGTTCATTACCATTAATTGTAGGTGTAAGCTATTTTCAGTACGGCGGAGCGCAGCAGCTGGCTGCTTAGAGCTACGCTATGGAGGCTAAGGGAATTTCTTGGTTTCCCTCATTAAACTCATCAAATTCAACATCCCAAAACTCCACAGCGCTTTTGTAGACAAGTTGTGACCTGCACAACCACCACGCTATGAGATAATGACGGAACGATACGAAACGGAGCCGTTTTCGAGGTAAATACAGGGTAAATACGGAGACTGCTTGCTGAAAAACTGTCCCTGAACGCAACGCGCATCAGCGGTTTTGTATGAATTTACCTCGAAAACGGCTCCGTTTCGTATCGTTCCGTCATTATCTCATAGCGTGGTGGTTGTGCAGCTCACAACTTGTCTACAAAAGCGCTGTTGAGTTTTGGGATTTTGTATTTGATGAGTTTAATGAGGGAAACCAAGAAATTCCCTTAGCCTCCATAGCGTAGCTCTGAGCAGCCTGCTGCTGCGCTCCGCTGTACTAAAAATAGCTTACACCTACAATTAAAGGTAACGAACCTACTGCTATGACTATAGCAATTATGGCAATGGGCCAATTTGCCAAAATGTTGAACTATCCCTTTAAGCAGAGAGAAGGACAGCTGATTGACTGAGAGAAGCAGCTGGCTGAATGTGTGGTATGTCTTGTTCATCCAGAGGGTGAGGATGTATGACACAGAGATCAAAAAAGAGAGATACATCAAGGATATCACTTCTGCTTTAAAGAAGAGAACAGTAGAGGATGCTGGGAGTTAATGAAACTTAGTCCAGTTGGGGAAAATGCTACAATGTTGACACAGACTGAACAACAGAGCGAGAGAGAGTGGACTTGCCAAATTACCAAACACAGTGAGGGGCTTCTCAGCCTTAGTCACCCACAGTGGGTCTGGCCTTCCCACAGCTAGTCAGCCAAGATCTCTGCCCTGGTCATTGAGCACTTCTGTCCTCTTGCATCTTAGCTGTCTTGGGGGAAACGACATAGCAGTAACAACCTGTCCTCTAACCTCCAGGAGCCTCCAGTGGCGTCATCTATAGGAATAGTAACAGATATAGGGAGGACAGCGTGTGCTGGTGAACCATCACACATGGCTCCATCTGCCAAACCCCAATTATAAAATGAACACCTGTGATATCTGGAGTACCTTTGTCTGCAGAGGTTGCTCATTTGACCCATAATGATTATATTAAATTAATCAAACATTGCATCCAGACTAACTGCATTTCCATAATAAACATCCAATTAAAATATTCCACTAGTTCTCTCTGATGATGCAAGTCTTCAGCCACCATGTGAACACTGTCTCATGTAGCTCAGTGCTGGTAGCATGTCTAAAGAGATCATTTCAGCTGCCTAATAACCACCGGGAAATCATCTCTCCCAGCGTGTGGTGGTGGTAGTGGGGAGTGACTCACAAGTCAGATGGAGTTGCCAGCTGAGATGGAAGCGTGAGCTTCCAGCCAGTGGACCCTCTTTCTATGGTTTATCAGACATGGTGAAAAAGGATCAGAGTCATGGGCAGAACAGAGGAGTTGGCCTCATACAGTATACTCCACACTCTGCGTGTCAGCTCAGTCTGCGGTCTTCCAGACTTAAAGGACAATTCCAGGCGAATTCAACTCGGGGGTGTATTTTCATATCATTTTAGGTCTAAAAGAATGAATCTGAAGATTTTCAGTTTAATCGCTCCTGTTTTGCGGTAGCTGCGTCTGTCCCTGCATCGCCACGGCAGCAATGAATGGGAGTGGATGTAAGTTCCGCTGTTTAGACTGTTTACATCCCTCAAAGCCGCAATTTTTTTCCACAGACAGCGTCAGATGGAGACTCAAACATGCACCGAGAAGTTTATTTACTTCAAGCAAGCCGACATATTTGTAAAACTAGATCTAATTCAAAGTCTCCCGGAGTCTCGCGCGAGACCCAGTTGCCGTGCTCGGTGTGTTCACATGCAGTGGGAAAAGCTACCGTTTGTGTCATAAACACAGGAATATCAACTCTTTACTTGCTTCAAGTAAAAAAAACTTCTCGGTGCATGTTTGAGTAGCCACCTGACACTGTCTGTGGAAAAAAATTTACACTTCAAGCAAGTAAAGAGTTGATATTCCTGTGTTTATGACACAAACGGTAGCTCCTACTGCGCCTGAATACACCAGCACTGCAACTTCGGGCTCGCGCGAGACTCCGGGAGACTTTGAATTAGATCTAGTTTTACAAACATGTCGGCTTGCTTGAAGTAAATAAACTTCTCGGTGCATGTTTGAGTAGCCATCTGACGCTGTCTGTGGAAAAAAATTGCGGCTTTGACAGACGCAACTACCGCAAAACAGGAGCGATTAAACTGAAAATCTTCAGATTCATTCTTTTAGACCTAAAATGATACACCCCCGAGTTGAATTCGCCTGGAATTGTCCTTTAAGTTTTAAATGCGTGCCAGATTAAATGGTCAAAAATGAGAGATGGTCTAGTGGCCAGTATCTGCTGGGTGGTCTGAGATGCCTTGTGAGTAGGGGTCTTTCTCTAAACGCAGGGGGTGCTGCCGAGTGGAAGCAGTGATACATTTGTTACACGAGATATTTCAGTTTTCTTGGTAGATTATGAATCAACTATAACTGACAGCTAGAGAAAACTACAACTTTTCTTAAAACACTGACTACAATTTGGTGATGATGGATGATTATTATATTGGAGGCCATTATCCAAGGTACAGCAGCATCACTGGGGCTGTGAACACATACAGTATGTGCAAACCAGAGCAGCAGTATAGGCACAGTGAATGTGAGGGAGGTGTGTGGTATTAGTTCTACCCACATGCTTTTACTAGCTGCTTGAAATTAGACACATTCGGCAGGGTGATGTTTTTGGAAATGTCTAATGTCTGATGGAGTTTGTTTTTCTGAATGTTATCATTCTTGTGTGCTGATAAACTATTGCGCGTGTTTGTTTGTTTGTGTGTGTGTGTGTGTGTGTGTGTGTGTGTGTGTGTGTGTGTGAGACTGTGCCAATAAGAACCGTCATGCAGAGCATGATTGTAAATGTGATCTCCACAGAATCAGATATATTTGAGTGATCAGCCAGTCACCAGTCATGGCAGATGAAGCTGAAAACTCAGTATACATAAATTGTATTGAGTGTGTCTTTGTATACTGTGTGAGTGTGTGAGTGTCTGTCTGCACAGTTGTATGTGTATTTTATCTAATGGAATCTATGCTTACCTTTCTCTGTTGAATTTGAGTGAATGGAGAACAGCCGGCCGCCTCTGACGCAGGTTCCACAAGTGTAGCGTGTCATCTGCACAGGCTGTGACCAGTGCTCCCTAAAGGACAAAACAGTAAAATAAATATCAGTATTGAATCATTTTTGGGACACAGAGGGACATCTCGGCTTTTGGATTTAACACAATTCCTGCAGTGCTGATGCACTAGACTATAAAAGACAGCACAAACTATAAAAAAAACACTGTAGATTTGAGGAGTAAGGCATCAAAAACACATGCATGCAAAGCAAATGAATCGCAATAACATGATGTAACCCCAGTAACTCTCAAGTACATACAGGTTAAAATAGCATGCATTCTTCTCAACGGAGAACAATGCATGGTCCCAAAATAAGACACTAACAAGTTATATTTACTGTAAGGCAGAGCATGTCTGCAAACTTAGCCATCATATGAAACAGTGAAAGGAAAATGACAAACCAGTTCAAATGACGTCAGCTGATTTAAGCCCTACTTCTGAAGAAAGCTAAATGTAATTTCAGTGTAATTCCCATTGCGGTTTTGCTACCGGGGCGTCACTTTAAACACTGGAGCCCAGGGAGAATTAGCTTTAGATTACAAACTTAATCATGGGATTAAAGACTGTACAGTGCCAGGCAGCATGAAAACATTGCTTCCCACTGTTTTCCATATTGGTGAATATTTTCCCTTCACTCCCCATCTGTAGCAAAAGAGACATTTGTTCAACAATCCCAGTTTATTCAAAGCATATTAAACTAGATACACATTGTACAATGAAATGCAATGCTAACACACACACACACGGTTCTCTCAATGTATTTTTGTAGCTGTTCAAATGCTGACTTTAAAACCGTTACTACTGTCCAGCAAAAAAAAACAAAAAAAACAAAACAACTCATCTACCCTTGTGAGGTTTTCTATATGAATGAATACCCTTAACCTTTCAGTGCTGCATTATGTGATTAATGAGGCTTGTTAAGACAAATTATTTTTCTTCCTGAAAATCAATTGAGAAGAAATACTTAATAAACAACATAATTATATGAGCATTCATCATCTACTACCCCTTAATTTGCTCAGCACCCCTCTCCACTCATGTGAAATGTTATGTTGCTGCTTATCACGTCCTACTAACGGGGGATTGATGACACTGATGATAACCTGGTGCGTTCAGAAACCCTACCGGATGATTGTATTTTCTTTCTTTGTTTTTCTTTTTAACATAATCTTGCCTTATCAAGACCATGCTTCCAGTCATGTGATCTAATTGCATCTTGCTGGGATTAAAACTGTTTCTGCTGTAAACATTCGTGAGGAAGGTAATTTATTTTTTGGGTTGGTTTCTCTGGTGACACTCACTTATACAAAACTCATTTGATTAGCGGTGCCTCAAGGTGTTGGTTTGTTTAATTTCTTTTTAATGGCACTTACGCTTGTATTTCTTCTCAATCACGTCATTTTCTTAACTACATTTTTCTTAGTCTGACACCGAGACAGTCATTTTTGTGTGTATTTAGGTGATTCATAATTTGCCTTTATCTTGTTGTTTTTTCATTTATAAAAACATACTGAGATTATTTATTCAGACAACACATTCTTTGCATGAATTTAGTCGGATAGTATTTGGTGAGTAGCTGTTCTACCTATTACTACATGTCTACACTAAATTTTCATATTTATTTCTACTGTATGATTTATCACTTCTTATTATTTATTTTGGCAAACTGGTCATTTTAAAATTAAAGACTGGATTGTGCTGAAAAATATCTAATGATTTATTGACCTGTGAGCCAGCTGGTTGGAGCTTATACACCATGTGGAGGATTACAGAGGACATATAAATCTACCAGAGCTGAGCCAATGTTATGGACCTAAATGGAGATAATTCGACACAGAATTGCTGGCATTACTCAACATCAAGTTCCATAATCCTTTCTGTCACTTCTGTACAACCATTAATCACTTCACAAACACAAAAGGATCATTTCGAAGATTGAAGCATGCACAGGACAGAGTGAAATTGAGTGAGAGGAGGTGGAGCAACAGCTAATGAAGAAATCATACCAGATGGGGAGAAGAGAGAACACCAGAGGCAAATAGGGTGAGAGGGCTGGGGCTGCAGTTCCATTATGGTATAATTATCTTGACGTCTTGATGGCAACACAGGCAAGGCAACCAGGTGCAGGTATGGTACACAGCAAAGGTAGAATGACTGTCACTAGGGCCAAACAGAGAACTACACTACTGAGCTATCAGGAAAATGGCTATAGGTGCATTTGCATGTATCTACTGTATATTGTAATCACACTACACTGTGGTGGTCCAGTGAATTGTCATCTAAACTCTACAATCTAAATGTTCTCATATTTGTCTATGTCAGTCGATAGGAATCTGTCTATACTGCTCATTAAATCAGACACTCTACTATTGTTTGATTTATCAATATGCATTAGTCAATACATGGCCTCAGTCCCAAAGCCTCAAAAAAGAAAATACAGTGATAGTTCAGACTAGGAACAGTTCTTTCCGGACAGGTATAAATACTGTACATATACATACAGCTTACCATGTGCTGCAGACTTGATACTTGGAAATTCCCATTTCCAAGTACGTAAGTGTAAAAGCACAGTTTTAGATGCCAAAGATTTTTGCTGCTTCATTAGCTGCAGTGAGACAATTTAGTTCTCCAACCTCAGGTCACTGTGGGTCATTTCAAGCATTAATGAGGTGTGTGTCTGGTTGCCTGTGAGTGTTAACATCTACTTCATCTGTCCTTCCTCTGCTACTCCTCCTCCCTTACCTCTCTACATATGAAGAAATGTACTGGTCAGGATGGAGACTTCTGTATTGTATCTGTATGTATACAATGGTGATAAAAAATTTGTCAATTTGTTTTTAAGATTTTGAGTTGTTAAGGGGGCTTATTTAACAATAGTAAGTTTGCCCTGGTATTTATTTTTCTGCCATTGTAAATGAACCATGAATCGATAAAACAGTTCAGAGGACTGGGAAGTGTGAATGTTCTCTGAATTTGTTACTAAAAATGGTCTTTGCTCCTATGTTCCTTATTAATACAGAATACCTCAAAGTAATCAGATAATATTATTTATTGATATTAACATTGACTTAGACACAGTAATTTCAAACATTATAATATTATATATTTTGTTATAATCATGTAAAGGGTGTGTGTCTATGTCAGTGGCATTGTAGCGTACCGTATCTCCTATGAGCAAGTGTGGTTACTTGCTATGAGGCTCAAAATTGACTTCAATTAGATTTTTAAGCCACAATTCAGCCAATTTCAACTTCATATTTTAATCAGTTGAAGTTATTTATTCTGTCTGGATGTCTGGATCGTCAGATATATTGTTCTTTGTTCACTGAACACCATCGGCAAATCACTGAATTTTGTAGTGAAACTGCTTTATTTGTTTACTAGTTTTAATTGCCTGCTCTGTTTGTGATGGAGAAAGGTGGGTGATTTGGCTGCAGATGAAAAAACTATGGAACACCAAGTGCATAAGTTATTAGAGAAATGAAAGTAAGCCGTCTCAATTTCCATGTATTATCTATCCCTGTCTGCAGAAACGTTTTGGTGAAACACTGATTTTTACCTTTATGGCATCACTGCAGTGAGACAGATGGGGAAGTCGGGCAGAGAAAAAGGGGATAACATGCGAGCCAGGTCTGACTGGAACTGATAGGAATATGCCTCTGTGGTACGTGCTCTACCAGGTGAGCAACTGGGGGTAAATGACTGTTTTTTTAAATTATTATTATGGGTGTTTCTGGTCTGATTAACATGGAGAGAAAAAAAACCTCTGCAGATAATTTGGCAGTATTTTTAAAAGCTATAATCATCAGGTCTGTTTGATTTCCTGAATGACTGACAGGAAGGAATCCAAACAGGGAGAAGCTTACATTAATGGTTGTAAAGATGACAGCTCCCATGATCCTGTGCTATTAGATGAAATCAGAAAACGCTGTTCTTTTGTTATTGTTTTGATCAAGAGACCTCTAGCAGCAGAAGTTACATGCTGTTTATTTTAAGATATACCTTAATCACAAAATCTATCTAAGATTTAACTAAGTCTACAGCTCTGTTTTTACATCACTACTGCTGCCCTCTTCTTCTCCCTGCACACAACACAATCAATCTCACCTTTTCCTTCCCCAAGCAGCTCTCCCTTCACTCCTCACCACCAAACCTCATCTGACACCAACCTTCAACAGCCCTCTCAGCCTCTTCAGATGTATGATTCATCAAGAAAAATAATGAATTCAGAATAGACAAACACATTAATTAGCCTATTCATACCCTCCACATTGTAGTAGAAAAAAAACTCCTTACATAACATATTGCAAAAGAGACCGTAACATGGTGATGAGATTGTGACTTCATTATAACATGCTGGCAAGTAGATACATACATACTTTAGTGTGATAGAGAGAAGAGAGATACAAGACTCAGCATTCACAGCTATCTGCAAGTTCATCCGTCTAATGTGAATAAATCTTTACACCTCGCTGATTGTCAAGAGGCTCGTCTGAATATGTAAGTCAACCATTAGCAAGGTGGCTGACAGCACACACGCTGAGCCCAAGAGAATCACTGACATATAGCTCAGCTATTAGCCAAACTGTCAGATGATGGGAGGACTGACAGCCGTCACTGTGAGGAGTGAGTGCGTGTTTGTGTGCTACATACTGTATGTGCCATTTGTACTCCACATAGAAACCCAGGTAATAAAAAAGAACATGAAAGAGCTAAACACATAATCACGCACAGACAACACGAGTCACTAAGTCTCAAACCTACACACAGCCGTACACACAGTTAATGTCTTCTTCAGGCCCATCCACATCTATTTGCCTCAGACACATCACAAGTAGGCCAATGAGTGATGGAGAAGTGGGCCGAGAGAGCCAGTGGGCTTAAAAAGAAATAGAGTACAGAAAAAAAGCAGAGAGGCAGGGAGAACACACAGATTGCAGCAGAGTCAAGGGGAAACAAGAAAGCACAGCACAGAGGGGGAGAGACAGCTCTGTGTTCCAGATCTGTGCGACTTGGCTTCTGCTCTTTAACATAAGGACCCTTGTATTTCTCTAATACACCTACAGTATTTTGTTAGTAAACAAAATATAGCATCAAACTGCAGTGCACTACCAAAGCTCCTCCTAAAGTCTTAAAACAAACCACTTGACGCAGAGTGCTGCCATGTGTCAGCCCACACAGAACTAGTCTGAGGGAAAATAGCTCTTTAAAGCTAAGAGGGAAAAAAATCTGTAGTATAAATGGGCTGTTATACAGAGTTTAATCTTGTGTGTTCTCTATAACATCAGCTTCTTCACAGATTTTATAACTGAACTGAGTCAGCCAATCCATATGACTGCATGCTAAAAAAAAAAAAAAAAAAACCCAAATATGTCAGTTTCTGAGGTTTTATTTCATGGCACCCTTCTATGAACTGAGAAAAATCCATCCACTGAATTTAAAACCAAACCCTGTAGTGTCAAAAAACAATAACACTGGCGTGCAACTGAATGCATCATTCATGCAATCACAGGACAACCCTCCCAAGGTGCACCAAGATTATGGTTATGATTTTCATCTCTGCTTTCTTGCAAGCAATTTATTTCCCCAAAGTACTTTCCGACAAGTGAATTGAGATATTTTCTCGATTTTGCTTCTGTTCCCCACTGAACAACATAAAAGCAGAGTCACATGCTCTGATTCTCTGTTGACACAAAGGTCCATATAGTATCCATTTTACTATCCAACTCTGCAGCAGTAACCTGAATGTTACACTGATATAAATCTAACAGAGACCACAGAGGGTTGTTATGATGCCAATCTGCATAGTCTGCTATACAATTAAGTCTTATCCACCTTTTAAGATTATACATCAGTCTTATTAAATGAACTTCAGATGTATGTGTTGGATGATAAGCCTGGGGTTAATTATTGTCAACACAACCCAAAAACTTAGAAATAATGACTGCACAATCACCAGCTTTAATACTGTATTGTAATAGAGTTTGTCTTACCTCATTGATGAGGAACTGCAGTTGAAGAACAGCTGCTCCGCTCTCATGTTGACAGTAGCAGTCCACCCCAGGTCGACCCAGTCTGACGGCATCACAGAGTCAAGGAAGTGTGTACACAAGTGCACTATGGGTACATCAACACAATACAGCCAAAAAGCAAGAATCAACATTGAATCCAACACTTGGAGGATTTCTTCATTTCTTCATTTACTGGACTTTACAGTGCCTGGGTTTAAATATCCCTGTGTTATTAATGTTATTCAATGTATTGTCAAACTCAAACATTGTGAAACCTTTAACATAGAAATGATCTTACATTATTGGATTAAAGTACATCCGTGCAGCAGCTGCAATAGAGCAGAAAGCACTGTATGCAGTATAAGCAGGCACGCAAGGTCAAAGGAATTGTCAAATGCAGTCATTAAGGATGACTGGTGGATTGTGCTCTTTGATGATTTCCGACATACCCACAGCTGTGCCCCTCCTGTCACCCCGGGGCAGTCAAGTTCACTGCAAAACACCCATACGAGCACAGGTGAAGAGCTGTGTGCTTTGCTCTGTACTTCACTAGTGCAGAGGTTTAACCTCATTCCAATGTACACAAAGAGATGCCTTTATGATTTATATCTTTTAATATAATTCAATTTATAATTTGATGCTATCAAAATAAAAGAGTTTTTATTTAGGTCCCATGTTTACATCGGACTAAATATTAGAAACACCTCTCAGTGTAATGTAGTACAACATCACCACACACAGCAGTCTACAGCCGAGTGAGGATTTTTTGAATCACTCTTAAACAGTTTCAACAAACCTGACGACTGTAATCTTCACATTATTGCATGGTTTTATTATCAGTCTTGGTAAAGGTGTATGAACAAGCCAAAAACATCCTGGCAATGCAAACCACATTGCAACTGTCTGCATAGCTGCATACTGCTCAAATATCAGGTCTAGTCTTGTTAGAAAATAAACTGATCAAATGAAAAAACTAATAAATGAATTAAAAACAAACATCAACTACACTGTGTTGTGTCAAGGGCAAGCCTAGAAATGTAAGTAGCTCCTCTTACACATGTGAGGAGCAGGAGAGCTTAATTAGCTGTTTTAGAGGGTAACTGAACAAGTAAACAAATAACACACTCATTAAATTTCATGTATAACACCACTGTAAGACTATCTGTAGATTCTCACTGGAGAGGCATTGATCTGATTTAGATGTGCTATCCATACATAACCTCAGGATGCATTTTCATTTTTTTTTTTTTAAATGGTGTGACCTTGAAGCCCTTTGAAGGAATTTCATGGAGAAAAAAAAAAACACTGAACAGCTACAGTATGTGCGATTGGTGGTAACATAGACCAACTCATCCTGAGTCTGTCCAGCAAATATACAGCGTAATCTAAGAGCATAAATACAACTTTACAGCAAACTCTCAATACTGACAGATGGCAATTTTGTTATTCCATCGTGTACTGATTTTTTGTTCCTCTCAGTTAGTCAAATAAAAAATATAACATTAACTGTGGTGCAGGAATAGTTACGTGATCAGCAAATAAATGTATATGCAGTTTGTTTAGGGGACAAATATAGGAAGCACAATCCCCAAGCACATCCCTCAATGCAGGTGGAAACCAGCAGGATGGGGACACGACACAACATGAAAACAGAGCCATTTGGATGTGGTTCAGGAGGAGTTATTTAATCGCTACAGGTTGTTCGAAACTCAACCTTGTTGCCAGTGTTTATGCTCTAAGTGAGGCAGATCCACATATGAGCAGTTCAGCAATGAACAAACCAACCCTGTTGAGTCTCACCACTGATTAGCTTTTCATTATCAACTTTTAATTTATTTCTCTTTGTGCATATAAACCTAAACAATTTTATCCATTTCAGAAGCAGCTCATGTATCTCCAGGCTCCTGTGAAGTGGCTAGTTTTGCTGAACCACTTTTTTTCTGTTTTTAAATTTATTTTTTAAAAATCCAACCCACTTGGCATTAATGGCACACACACATCACAACTCAGGGCATCCTTAACATGTATGAGCCACAGTCAAGTCAGTCAGTCGTCTATCAGTGGAAAAAAATAGAGGGATATGAGTATGAGTAAAAATGGAGAATGGGAGGCCTTATTGAAGGTTAACCTGCTGCAGAGTGGAGAGGTATTTCCGTGGGGGCACATGTATAAATACAAGATGTGCTGGTTTGTATGAAAAAGCTGCAAAAAGGCAGTGACTGTGCATTTTTCAGCACTGTAAAGGTCATCTGGTATGTTTAATTAATGCACTAGTCATGAATTAGAAAACCATTACTAAATGATAAATGCACTTCAAGTTTGGATTTCAAATACCAGAGACAGGGTATGTTCAGTAATGCTGGACATATAGCAGATACATCAGTGAGCTCAATCAAAAATTCAACAGATTGATAATATACCGAGTGAGCACATCTGATTTTAGGTTTCACAATGTAGTCTGCAACCAACAGGGCAGAAATGTCCAGACAGTCTTGCTAGACTAACTCACATCTACAGCAGAAGCAGACGCGCCCATGGACCCTGGTCCCTGATATGGTAAACTGTTGAACCATGGCTGCTGATCTCAGATGCACTGAGGAAGAAAGACTCAGACAGTTCATGGTTGAAATGCTCATAAGTTACAGTCTTGTGTCAATATCATTCTCAGCTTTTGTAAAGAAAAGAATACTGGTAAATGAATAAGCATTATTTTTGGTCTATTTATATTCCACTTATGTAGTTATCATGCATTTGTACCTGAATTATTTCAAGTGCGTAAATATTTTGTCTGCTCCAAAGGAAAAAAAAAAAAAACACATTGTAGTCGACCGCATTCATGCATCAGCCGTGCCTTAGTTATACACAATACAACACTTCTTTCAGCCAGTATAGGTTCAATTAATTACCATGTTTCCTTCAGGATATTGGGAAACCACAATCTCCTGTAATGAAATTCCACAAGAGTGAAGAAGGCAGGCTCAGACCAAACTCCATGAAAATGAGAAGGTTTCAAAGAGAGCACACAGGGCATCAAATAGGAATTCTCCAATTGATTTCTTCCCCATCTCTCCATCCGTCATCTCTTTTTCATTCCCTCTCATTCAAATCATCTGAACCACATCAGTGAGAAAAGCAAAATAAAGAAAAGGAGAACTTCTGCACTCATGCACTCATGTTGAGCCACCAAACCGAGGGGAATCAGGTCTGTCCATGTCATTACACAGTGTACTGTATACGTATTTCTCCTCTGAATCACACACAGCTGGTGACCTCCAGCAGGAAGGAATGAATAAAAACAAGTCAGAGCTAGCTGTTTGTGAGTGTGTTACATATATATATGTATGTATACAGACTGAATATGTTCTGGCCTGCTGGATGTATCAGACAGAAAGACTTTGTAATACATTACAATGCAATGACCATGACTTAGTCCACTCACTCAACAAAGAAGAACCAAAGCGTGAGTGAGATTCAAGGGCTGACTTAAAAGGGAACGATTTGCAACCGTCTTGAATCATCTCTCTGTCAGTCTGCATGATTGTCTTCCTGACAGGCAAGTCTTTGTACACAACCCATTCTAATTCACATCACACTCCGGACCAACATCAAAACACATAAGATGCTGTCACAACACAAAGCTGACGAGAAGGTGAAGTCGCCTACATCCATACGCTGTGTTACTGCCAAACAAGAGAGAATGCCAGTGAGAAAACTCGCCGAACCTGCTGTGTTTGATTTTATTTCTGCTTGGCAAACCAGCAAGTGACAGCAAATGAATGCCATGAATTAAAATGACAACATGTGTTGTTTAACAATTTGCCTCTGGTGCAAACAGCTGATCCATTAACACCAGGGCCTTAGTTGCACATAATGGGCTCTAGTTTTGCAGACCAGGTGCAAGCAAGGCGCAGATGCCGCGCACCCCCTTGCAAGTACACTCCTCTTTCCCACCTCTGTCCCTCCTACCGACGCCAGTGGGAAAGAGAGAGGGGAGAAGGCCTGAGTGGGTTTAACGCAGCTGAGTCCGTTCTTCACCAATCAAATGAGCTCCTCTCCTCGCCTTTAAATGCGCCGCGGGCAAGGTGCACTGCAATTTTGTCATTTTATATTTTGACGTGAACGAAGGAGACAGCAACGCCAAACGTCAAACTTCTCCCAGGAGGAAACTGATGTTTTGGTCCGGGAGGTCTCACAGTGGCAGAATGGTAACTCCACGGAACTGCTGCCTGGTGTAAAACACTAAACAAAAAACAAACACCCTTTTTCCACTAATAAAGACACTCACGTTTAGTTACCTATATCTAAACCCAGTGTAACAAAGATGTGTAGTGTGCACAGATCATAACACAAACAAATACCATGCGTAACGGAGATGAAATCAGAAGCAGCTGGCCTGGCCCTTGACGGCGAGCATCTCTCTTCTTAACTTTTCTTTTGAATATATGCTCACTATCTGATGCCGAGGCTGTTTGTGGTTGGCTGAGAGAGATGTGAAGTCGATTTAAAAAAATGTAAAATTCACAAAGCTTGTTACATTTCTGAAGTACTTCAACAAAAACAGCTGTGTCACACACACAAATGCATATGTGCACACAAACACTCAATGAAAATGACTATTGATGCAACCCGGAGCAATGTGGTTTAAAAGGAAAAGCAAATCTATTGTCAAAAGAAATGTTCAATAACTTAGTGATGTGAAATGACAGCAGTCATGTTCAGTATCATGAATCCAAATAGATTTCCTCATCTGTCCTCTTTTTATCCCCCCTGTGTGCACAGGAAGAAACATCACTTCTAAATCTGTGGTTATTTTCTGCTTCATATCCTGAGCAATGGCAAAATCAGTTACAGTACACCATGCATTAACATTTAACCAACAAACAGCTCTTGTTATTTCATACAGTTGGCTGCAAGCTCAAGTATACTGCAGTATATAATCTCATCATTATTAATGCTGAGTGTGTTTGATTTTTGTTTAGTTACATACTTTCCAATGCTCAGATATAATATATATATATATATATATATATTTTAACATATATATATATAATAAACAAACTAAATTCAGTTTAAGACACACCTCATACCATAGAATAACCAAGGAAAGCGTCACATCTGTTTTATCAATGAGTGGTAACCACTTGGTGGTGTTGTTTGCACTTACTGCTTTGAGATGACACCTCCATAGTTGTTAAGAGCTGTAACTACTACAATCGACTATCAATTATTACCGACTGTGGATAATCAATATGAATCCAGAGCAGAACACAATAGGCTCCAATCACGAGCATGCATTTATCTCAGCAGGGAAGGCAATACATAGTATAAGTCCAATGGTAGAAAAAAAAAGGGAAATGGCTTTTGTTTGTTTTGCTGTGGCAGGAAGCAATAACAACACAGGAAGGGATGGGGAGGAGAAAATTGTAATTACATCACAACAAGGTTGACTAACATTGCCCACACTTTAACCACTTGTGTAAACATTCACACCAGCAATACTGTAAGAAAAGACCAACAAGCTAAATGTTCAATGAACAAAAACACTATAACTACGCACACGGATCATACAGTCCTCTACAGTCAATGTATAACAGTCCTCACATAATGATAAAGAAGGGACATGTCTGACTTTTCCTCACAATCAAACCATTAATTCAGCTAGAGCCTCTTTGTTCTCCACTTTAATCTTGTGCATCCTTTCATAGACTCCTTCAGTGTGTGTCCTCTATATCCTGTGGAGCATTTGAGCATGTTTCACTTCATCGTTGTCATCAGTATGCAGTTAATCATCTATCAAATATAACAATTGCACGGTGGTATTGTAACATGCAATGGACTCTAATTTCTTCTTTTGTGTGAATCAGTGAGAGAGCTACTGTATGTGAGTCTTACACTATGAAGTTCAACACAAATTAAATTGTGCACAGTAAACTGAATACTTAAAGAATGTCCAACAGAGTTTAAGATAATGTTGACAAACCTTTTACCTGAGACACTGTTACATTCACCAAACACATAGGCTACTGTAGGTCAGCCCTCATCCCGATGTATATATCACTCTTAGGACACTGGAAGTTGAGAAATACAATTCCAAAATCCAAATGTCAATCTATCCTCTGAATAAATTGACTAAGTGTAAGTTTTTGTTGGAATTAAAATAAATATATCAACCAGAACTGGTGCAACAGATACCAGATACCAGATTGGTGTCTCTAGTTCACATTTTGTTCGACCAGATACCAGATTGTTGGTCTTTTCTTACAGTGATACCAGAACTGGTGCAACAGATGAAAACTGAATTTTGATGGTAAATCTGCCTAGTAATCACTGTAAATGTCACACAGAACTAAATATAGGCAAGAGGTTCACAGTTTACTGAACAATATACCGATCAACTCAATAGACTGACTCACCATTAGACGCACAACACCCCCATCCTCAAAACAAAAAAAAAGTAATAATAAGTTAACTTTATTAATTTAGTTAAAGATCATGAACATGCATCAACAATTGCTTAATAATCTGTGTAATGTATAACTCATCAATGACTCTTAATAACACACTGCACTCTAAACTGAAAAAAAGGACCAACATTCTATATGACGTATTAAGAAAAATAGTTGACTGCCTCCTTTCATAGAGAATCAGCAAGGTTTTTCTTTTTTTCTAATAGACCAGAGTCAGTATACACAGTGACGTCTGCTAAAGGAACTGCCCTTCAGCTGCAGAAGAGGCCAAACTTAGCCCAGCCTTCTTTTAACCAACAATCCTTGAATATTTTCAACTAAGCCTAAATCTTACTGACTCTTCTTTTGAAGTCTTTAAGAGCTAAGAATATGATGTCATTAGTGATGACTAAGTGATTTAATAATGATTCAAATAAACAAATAACACCTCCTTTATGCAATATTTATTTAGTGTAGCAGCACGGACTGAATCACATTAACTGAGCATGATGGCAGTTACATTGGAAACTGAATAGAGAGAGAGTAGTTGGAGAAAAACAATTAGAGGGTGAGACTGTGGCAACAGTTCAGGCCAGGAAAGACATGACTCGGTGTTATTATTGAATCCATAACCAGAGACCACACTAATGGAGACACATTTTGTTCGACCAACAATGCTGTGTCATTGTGGCTGAACCATGTTGCCAGTCAGGTGTAATCTGCCATGTCTGGTTTCCTCTCAATCTGACAGCTGAATCACAGACTGTGACAGGCCTCTCTGCAGTCACCAGGTATTTTCATCCTGTTCTGCCTGTGTCTTATCTTACACAATAGTGTGGATGGAAGATTTGACAGAGGAAGGACACTAGAATGCTCATTATTTAAAGAGAAACTATGCAGGATTTTTTATCTTAACTATGCTTCATCTTTACCTTAATTAAACAGCTTTGGAGTAATTGTGATGGTTAAATAAATGACTTGTAACTTGTTACAGGCAGAATAGAAGTTCTCTGCTTTCCATGTAGCCACTCGTCTCAGCGGCACCACGACACAAACATGCTCCGTAACCCCGCAATGTCTTGTTTATGACAGATAAGGCTACACAAATATACACATCGTAATGCGTATATAATAAATAACGTTATCTATGGCTCTATTGATTGCTTTTCCATTGGCTTTGTTGAAAACAAATGCACATAACACAAGGAGGTTTAGCAAAACTGCAGAAAAGCGACCAGATTTGCATAGTTCCCCTTTACGCCGGGTTCACACCGGACGCCGAAGCGCCGCGAATAGCCGCGGAACGGAGACCGCGTCCCTTCGGCGGCCAAGTTAACAGGTTCTGTAGCCGCGATTGCTCGCGCCGTGCATTTATCGTTTCGGCGTCTGTTCTATTTTGTGCGCGAGCCGCGAGCAATCGCGTCAATCTTGGCAGGAAGTCATACATGAAACTAGGGTTGTTCGGTATACCGGTACTAGAGTGGTACCGGGGTACTGACGCATTTAAAACGGTACCATACTGCGCTTAGATGGGACCGGTACTTTCCTTTTTGCGCCGCCGGCAGCGGTGACGTCGCCGCGTGAAGTCGCCGCATTGTAATTTGAGCCGAGGCGAGCGAGTGAGCCACAAACGAAGCAAGGTGCTTTTTTTAATTACCGTTACAGCGCCACCTGTCCATGTGCCTGTGTTTATGTGTGTGTGTGTGTGTGTGTGTGCGCGCCGCGCGCGAGAGAGACGGGCCGCCACAGACTCGTTAATTAATGCAAACAGCTGGTTGATAAGTCCGTTTTTACCGCGGATCACCACTGGCATGCTCTCTGTCTCTGTGTCTCTCTCTCTCTCTCTCTCCCTCTCTCTGTGAGTGAGTGAGTGAACAGCGCTACGCGGAGATGAATTAACGGAGCGATATTGCGTTGATGGGGGGGTGGGGGGAGGCTTGGTCTTGATTCTGTGGCGCTGCATATGGGAAACAATAGGTGTGTGTTTGTGTAAAATGAACGTTTGTGTTTCATTCTATAAACTACTGAGAACAATTTCTCCCAAAAATTACAACTGGTCAAAATAACAAAAAAAGATGCAGTGTTTTCAGACCTCAAATAACGCAGTTGATAATCATTTTTAAACAGACCACTAATGATTTAATTTAGGAAGAGTTCAGTAGGCTACTGATGCATATGTTATAGTTCTAAGATTTTCTATTAAAATAAAGTCAATAATGACATTTTTGTGTTCTCTTTTTATTTGGAAAAGTACCGAAAAGTATCGAAAAGTATCGAAAAACATTTTGGTACCGATACCGGTACCAAAATGTTGGTATCGTGACAACACTACATGAAACAATGAGAGAATCCGGTCAATTTTCAAAATAAAGCACTTTTCGTATTTATATTTGTCAGACTCTCAACAGAGAAGAGAGATGAAAACACACACACACACACACACACACACACACACACACACACAGGATAGGGAGACACGGAGTGGGCTGGCTGCAGGGGGGCGGGGGGGTCAAAACACACAAACAAACAGGGAGAGAGAGAGAGAGAGAGAGAGGCAGAGACGAGTTGTTGTAAAGTGAAGGACGTGAAATTCATCTTGGAAGTGAAGTACAGGGAGTTGTTTGACCCACAGCACACGGTGTTATAATTATGAGGTTATTTACTTATCCATGATGTAAAAAACACAGCTCTGAATGTGAGTAAACAACAGCTGAGGAGCAGAGGCGCTCGCGACCGCCGCGGAGAAATCAGCGTCTGGTGTGAACTGGAGGGACGCGGCTCGCGCGCGATTTCCGCGGCCGCTCCGCGTCACGGCGCTTTCGCGTCCAGTGTGAACCAGGCGTTAAAGTATCCAGTGAATAATATGTGGATAGTTCAGGATAAAAACTTTATCTCCTTCACCCCATTTTCATCCGGCCAATCCAAGCAGACAAAAGGCGAGGACATGGTACCACTCACCAGGCTATCACACACAAACAAAGTTTTGGGTGATCAGCTTGCAACTGGATTGTGCTCGACCACATGAAAGTGCACCAAACCACCTCTGGAGGTGGTCAGACTTTCACTGTGATACTATTGAACACTTAGTGTAATTGCATTCAAGTTGTGATCCTCGGCTGCTGCCAAAAGCAAGCAAACACAATAGCAAACCTTCATGGATGGCTACAGTCTCCTTTGTGGTTCCTTTTGAACCCTTGCAAACAAACGACAGGCAGATAACATAGAGGAAACAGATCGCAGGTTAAAATCATATCTAGATAAACTCTTTATATGAGATGCCATTTATAAATAGAGTCCATATGTTTCCACCAGATGATTCAGATGTAAGTAAGAAGAAAAAATGAATACATTATGTTTTTCATGTCAGGACACCTTCTGCATATGCAGTGTGATAAGACGGTTTGTATCAGCTTCATTTAACACCTTGACTGGTGTAATAACACATGGAACATTTAATAAACACAAATCAGCCATGTGCAGCCATGTGTTCAAGAGGATGTCGTCTCCCTACATTACATCTGCTTATATATATGCCATTATACATATGGAAGTATTATATTTACATGTACTGTATATGTATGTATGGACTGTTGTTACTGCTACAACTGGGGTGATGATGAACATAAAGCACTATGGATGGATTGCAACACTACTACCAGTTTGTTGTTTTGTTGATATGATGCATTATCTCAGCAGTCACTTCAGTTTTTCATCATTGTTCAAATCAATGGAAGAAACAAGAATAATCTCAACAAATATAAATCAGACAGGTGTGTGTTTTCATGCCTCAAAAAGGCAGAGCTAGAGGCATGCTGTCTTTGTGTTGTATGTCTGCTCCATTCTCATGGACACAATTTCCCAGTAATGATTCAATGAAGCTTCTTCAATTTGGCACAAATACTCCTTGAGGATAAAATGATTTGATTTTGTGTTTCAAGGATCAGAGAAAAAGGATATAGCGACCTCACCTCACAAAACAAAGTTGCAGTCATGTGAAAATGATACTTTGAAGGAACATCTTCAAATACAGCACAAAAGAAATTTCTAGGTCTCAAATGGCATTTCAGCCTATCAGCACTGCTGAGGCGGCTACTACTGTAGCTTTGCAAATCTCACATCTACCCAGTGGCCAGGTTTATATTTCAAGAAACTGCTGGATGTCAGATCCTCTAACCATGTTTTTCCACAAGTAGTGTTTGTAGTACCTGGGATGGTTTGTGCTGACAGTTTGGTTCGTTGTTGACTACAGCCATGAATTCCTCAAAAGGACAGCACTGTGGTTGTTTTTTTGAATTGATCCCAACGTGAGACTTTGTTTCTCAGTCTAATTGACCTGCTATTCACTCATCCTCTTTATTTCCCCCACCCACACTCAGAAATCTCTCCAGTATAAATCAGTTAATCTTGTCCTGCTTCTCTTTTCTATTCCCTGTGTGTGTGTAAGTGTGTGTGCGTGCGTGTGCGTGAGAGAGAGAGAGAGAGCGAGCAAAAGAGAGAGAAACAGAAAAGGAGGAGGGTGTGTAATAACCGCTGTGTGTTTAATAATGCTGGTGGAGCAGTGGGGACACAGCTGGGTAATTTAGATTTGAGTATAAACATCTCACAGCAGAGTGGAAAGAAAAAAAGGTGTGTACACGCGCGCGCGTGCGTGTGTGTACATGTGTGTGAACATGTTGCTGTGCGTCTGTGTGGGTTGTTTACAGCTTTGTGCATTAGCACTCTACAATGTTTTCTTACCAACAGAGTTTACTGATGGACCCAACAGTCTCACAAAACTTTGTGAAATGTCATTCAATGCACATTATGTAACTTCGGCTGCTAAGAGTCTCTCAATCAAAACATTAACAAAAGACAGTGTCGGGTGACGTTGTGAAGTGTTGTGGGAGTCTTTAGCACCATTGTCGTCATTGCTGCTAGCTTGTTGTGGTTCAGATTCCCTCAGTATCAATTGTCATGGGGGATTTACTGGGAGGTGAATTATCCAGAGATGCCTTCATCAAATAAACAAACCAGGTGATTAGAACCAGTGGTGACACTGAATAAGGCAGTTTAACATTAAACTCAGTGTTCAACCAATGCTGCACAGTGGATACAATATGTAACAGAAGATGCTGAGCTGCCGCTAAGGTTTGCATCACTTGTTTTCTGATCACTAAAAATCCAAATATCCAATGACTACAGTAAAATCATTAAAAATAAATGGAAAGTTATACTTAAAACATATAGGCCTACTTTTAATGTCACACATGCAGGTGCATGGCTTACCGAACTACACAGGTTTTTCTCACACAGTGTTGTAATTAATTGCAGAGCACTGATTTAATCAGTTCACTCACGATTGTTGGGAAAGAAATAAACATCTCTCTGAAAAGGCCTAAATTAGTGTAAACATCTCCATGTGAATACACATTATGAGGCTCCCTGCTGCTCCTGCTCCTACCACAACAGAGGAGAGCAGAGAGGAGACATTTGTCTTGCTCAGACCCTCATCATTTAAAGATATGTGCATGTAATTGGCTGTTGACTGTTTCACGTCATAGTGATTAAAATGTTGAAACACATCTACTCTCTGCATAACTCCTCTTTTATTTCATGGAGACATGGGCCGCAATCTGTGCTGAGTAGTAGTTTAGCTGATTATCATTGGCCAGCTGGTTGCACACATTTGTTGGATTTATTTTCCATACTGCAATTAAGTTTTGTTTATTAAACTTGTGATTGTTTATTATTCCACTGTAAATGCACCAAAACTTTAATTTCTCACCAAGTCTACACTACTACTACTTTTTTTTTTCATTTAATTTTTTGTCTACATCTAATTTACCATCCTTTTCGTCATCTTTAAACTGCTGTTTTGAACTATTTTTTTCCTCTATTATGTAAATCACTTTGACTTGCTTCTGTAACAGTTTTGTATCACAAAGTTGTCATATCCTTGCTTTAACATCACCAAAAACCTGTCAGTATTTTTGCCAAAATTATCTATGAGTGAACATCACAAAGCCAATTAGCACTCATGCAAATGACACAGGCAGCTGCAAAATAGTCACAAAATCTCCGAAACACAAAAAATGCTCTCTGTCTCAACTAAAGATTTAACCCTTTCTGACACATGGAATGTCATAAAAAACATGCCTCATTGCAACTATGACGTAATAAGAAGTTTTATTCCTGTAATGGTGCTGGACTGTTACGAATATCTTGCTTCGATTTATTCTGTTATTATGCAGATCATTACAAATTAAAGTTCCGTAGCATTATGCTGAGAACACATGACATCCAAACACAACCAGCTGCCCTTGGCTGCAGTTAGAACCTGCTTTGTATTTACATCTTACATCACAAAATGTAAAATATGTAGCCTAGACAAGCTACAAAAATAGCAAATGAGCTTGGAAACACCCACGTAGTCCATACAAACAAGGCATAGCAGGCCCTCTGTGTCCTGATTACAGTTTTGGCCCTAAATGTTAAAGAGATACAGTCAAAAAGTGGCAGAGAAGAGGCGAAACACCCAGAAACTGAAAGATAATGTAAATGTTTTCACTGGGGAGAAGCAATGCCTGAGTTATTCAAGTGCCCTTGAGACACCTTTTGATGTCAACAGACCTGTAACTGACCATGACCTGAAATGGTGACACAGCAAAGATATTCATCTGAGGAGGTAGGTAAGACACAGCTCTGCCATTACCAAGTCAATGTTTCTGCTTGGGGTTTGTCCTTTAATGAGAACAGAACTGTGTGCACCCTCCTCTCTCTCGGGTTTTAGCTCAGCTTGTAAATGACTATAAAAACAGAACAAGTGTTCTGCTCTGCAAAGCATTTACTGCTGGTCTCAACAGTAATTTCCTGTTTGTTTTTTATGTTTTGTTTTTTGGTCGTTTCCTTGCCAGAACATCAGATTATTGCCTAATGCATTTTGATACATGTCCCCCCCCCCCCAGAAATGGATCAAATCTAGGAAATGACTTTAAAGTGTATACAACAATGCCAGTGGTGTTGTATTGCGTGGACCACCGCTTAACACCACCACCGCATACTATTGTGTATAAGAAATTACACACACGTGCCCACGGTTGACCACCTGTACACTGTTGGCTGCATCTCAGTGAGCAGCTCAGTGAGTAATTAACCTGCAGATAACCTGCTTTGAGGCAATAAAATTGGTCCTCCAGGAGCTGGAACCATGTCTGCAGTATAGAGATTTTTACAGGTCAAAGAAAAGGACTGCAAAATGCACCAGACTGAAAGTGGGAAAGAGTCAGGATAGGCCTGGGGGAAATTCTGTCTCCTAAATAACAATGGAAAAAGCGGCACTTCTTGAATTAAGAATGATTTAAGTACTTATGTGAGGAATTTGAATGTCTGGCTCAGGCAACTCCGGATGGTGCTATCACAAGAAGCACTGTGGCAGACAGAAGCACACAGTTATGTGGTTGATGGTACAAAACGTGAAAGTGACTTTTTACATAATTGCATTAAAGCTCTTGCCGGTATATTTCTCTTCAAATGTCAATACTAAGAGGATATATGAATAAGTGAAATGTTGTTTCTGTGTACTTAAACTAGCCAATTAGTGTCCTCCTTATATTTTAGTCTGTGCATGTTACTGATTAAGGGGGCTTTCACACCTACCTCGTTTGGTCCGGACTTTCGGACTTTCCAGATAGTTCGGATCAAATTGACAGGTGTGAAAGCTCCCCTGGACCACGGTCCGGACTAAAGACCGAGTCTTTGGTCCAGCCTCAGAAGGTAGTCTCGGTCCGGACTATCCTGGACCAAGGTCCGATGCTGCGTAGTGTGAAAGCATTTTTTTGGAAGGTTCGAACTATCAGACCAAATACAGGAAATAACGTCAGATGCGCTCGTGCCGAAAAAAGTAAATAAACAGAAAAAAAGGAAAGAGGAGCCGCGGCAACACTTGGGGAGAGGAGGAGATCATATTATATCCAGATTTGGTCAGGGTGTGTAGTGTAGGCTACACTTGTAAACGTTTACACGGAATTAAACAGGAGAGTGTTTAATATAAATCCCCAAACGATACATGCAAGCCTATTTTTTTATATAATGACCCGAATATATATTTTTTCCGCCGAAAAAAGTCTGAAAAAGACGGATCAGCGGGTGACACCAAACAACGTCTGCCCCAGCAAGTCAGAGCTTTTATTTCTCTCACACTCACACACAACTGACCTGGAGAGATGCAGCCGCATCTGACAGGAGGATCACGCGTGTGTGCGCATAGCGTGTGTGTGTTCCCCTCCACTACACAAAACAGCTGATCGTTGATCGCTGCCACTCTGATCAATGAGAGCATTTCGCCGCGGCACAATCCTCTTTTTTTCTCTCCTTTCATCAGCTCTAAACTCACTCTTCTGCACCGCGATTACAAACCACAGCGTGCTTTCCAGCAGTAGGCTTTATTTTTTCTTTTTTTACACATATTTTTATTTTATTTTTTTCAGAGCACTTTCTATGCGCTAACGTCAGACGCACGCTCATCCGTCATGACGTCGGTAGATCCTTTAGTCCGCTGTCATAATAGCAGTGTGAAAGCGAACTTTGCTGGACTATATGGAAACAATGTAACAAAAAAAAAAAATTAAGTCCGGACCTTGGTCCGGACTATTAGGTGTGAAAGCGCCCTTATTCACTGGAATCAACAAAACGGGCTTATAGACAACACAGACAAATATAAAAGAACACACAGGCTTGTATGCATGGATATGAAAATAAAACTAATCCAGTTTTATTGTGTGTGATAGATTTCTGTTTTTTTTTTATTTATTATTATTTCTTTGGAGTAATGGCTTTCACACCAGAATAACCTGCAATAAAAGAAAACAGCACAAATTGATTCACTGCTTGGTGAAAACATTTCTATGATTGAGTAAAGTTCCTAGTAAGATGAGTAAAGTTCCTAGTAAGATAAATATTGCTAACTGCTAAGATGTTAAGAGCAGAGCACACAATGAGGATTCATTGTGCTAATGTAAAATAAATGACCACATGCAGGCGTCCACATCTGCAGAGCAGCTCAGGCACAGCAGGTGATAAAACAGAAAGCCGTCAGGCAAATTTACAGTGTCAGCGCGGTTAGACTTTGGATACATGTCAGTCCAGATCAAATCACAGTGTAGCAGCAAATGAGCCAACAGAATTGCTGTGTAGATGAATAATGTATCTGACACGCACGCACAGACAAACACACACGTTGAGTGATTTATGATATACTTAACCACGTGCCAAGACCCACTCCTTATCTCAGACCCCCAAAACTAGCCAGTATCTAATTTGAGGACTGGCAAAATGAAAATTTATCAATTGTCTGTATTTCTGACCCCAGGCTAAGGTGTTTCTAGTGAGGACAAGCTCAGTTCAAGTCTGTTGTAGTTTTTTTTTGTACAACCTGGTTTGGGTTTTCTTTCGGTTAAAATTTAAAGATTTAAGTCTAAGTTTATACCACCAATTAATAACTCACAGTAATTTAGATTTAAATAAGATGAAGAAGACATTATATATTGAAAATCTAATATCTGTCTCAATTCAGCAAGCTCAACAAACAATCTGATAAAATGGTGGCCACCGACTTACAAAACAATACAGGACAAAATGCATTTGACAGCATGGAATCTAAAAGTATGAAAGACCTCCTCCCCAGCCAAGCGACAACGAAAATGTTCACTTGAGTAAGGGGAGATTTATTTTGATGGCTACTGTGCTGATTATCAAATAAGTCTTTTTAAATGGTCTTTTGCTTTTCCATGTAAAAACACCAGACATCCTCGATAAAGCAGCTCCTCCATCAAGCACAGATGATCACACATGAGCCGCCCTCATTGTGAACTCTCTGCAAACCATTATTCCTGTCAAAGCTAACCCAGGGGAAAGCATCCTCAGCCTCGCATACAAGAGAAAGTCATAAAAGCACAGCACAGCAGAGCAGCCACAATAACTTAAACGAGCTCACCTTGGCATGCACATATGACATTTTAATCCAGATGTAACATGATCAGTGGAGATTTTCATTCATTTTATTTACAATGATAAGCCACACTGGTGTGAATGTTTCAGGTCTGTGAGATGCAGGTCAAAGCCGTTTATCAAGTGCCACAACGACAAGCTCAGAAAGATTTTCTGCTCCAAAGAATTAAGTGCGGCTAGTACAAGATCCTGCCAGGGTACATGCACTACCACTCAGGACTCACAATCACACGGATTCAAGAGGCACACATGCACACACAAGGCATGGACACAGCAGCAGCAGCCAGTAGAAGCTCAAGATCCTCTGTCGCTCTCTCTGGGTAACGTGCAATTTGACAACAGGAGATATCGATTCAGCTGCCTGCAGGCTTTTTATAGAAGCCAGCACCATCATTATGACCCAGAGCCCAGCCCAGCCTGCTTCTTTGCCTCAATGCCTCTCCATCTAGGCAGATACACTGTGTAGAGGGAGAAATGGGGGTGACAGTAGGGATAGGAGAGGGGAAGATAATGATGACTATCATAAACATAGTTAAATGAAGGGGAATTGAAGGAAAGTAATCAATGTAGGGGACTGGGGAGGAGAAAGAGAAGGCAGACGTGGCAAAGAATAAAGTGGGACATTTGATGGGGGGAAAAAAGAGATATACTGAAGATGAGCAGAGGGTGTAGAGAAACAGAGAACTTAAATATGCAAACAAGGACCATTACTGTCTATTTTCACAGAAAATAGAAAAGACAAGAGAGAGTTAGGAGGATGTTAAGAGAAACAAAAACAAACAAAACAAAGTGTGTTGTTCATCAGTCCTTGTACGAACAGAAACCCTTGGATGCTTTTAAAAACCTAATGTTAGACAACATATCCATAATCACTTTTCAGCCTCAAAACAGAAAGTAAATGTATTTTATACCATTCAAGACACATCATCAGGGTTTTTCGCTGCTGCTTACATTTGTGGTATATTTCCTAATCCTTTATGTATGGGGACAGAGATTAGCTGATGTATGTTTGCATACAGTATGTGCGGGGGAGTTATACATACATGCTTTCATGCCTCCATGTTGTGCATTTCACATGTAGTTTGCTGAAAGATATCACCATGTCACCATGTGCAGACTGATGCTCCATCCTTCCAATAGACTTCAATAGATCTGTAGGAGTCAGTGTCAAGGCTCACCGTTGCTTTTCCAGCAGCATGTGGTGGATAAGACAATTTATATTGGGTTTTGTTCCCTTAAATTTGTCACCCATTTGCAACCCAGAAGTTGCAAAACAGCTTCTTAGTAAGAATCTTTAAGTCTGACTGAAACATAGTTAGGGTATCAGGGTGTCACCATTAGTAATGCTCAACTGTTACAGTTGAACACGATCATTTTAGGCTTTTATTTGTCATTACATTTTTGATAAAATGTAAGGTTTAGGCACCAGTAACATTTCAAAAGGATTGTCTTTGTGGGGGATAGACAAAGTCATCAAATTCGTCTTGTGCAGTCCAGAAATATCTGCAATTAAATTTTTCTACTTCTTCTCGATTATTTTGCCAAGATATCATACTGTAGTGAAAGGACTGTTCAACTTGACACACTGTGTTTGTATCTTCATATTGAGAAAAAAAGAAAAGAAAAAATGTTTAGATGCATATATGATTTCCTGACAGAATGTGTCATGGTGTTTTTGTTCAAACAAGAGTATCACAAAAATTGGACTGAATTCAGACTCTATCCAAGAGCGACAATATGGAAACCTTCCTAGCCTCTGAATACACTTCTATACAAGTGTGGCCTCCATTCCCTCCGAGTGGCATCTTATTTCAGAGACCCAATTTTCATGAGATTGGTTCACTGATGAGCTAGTGCAAACTGGTATCGCTTTAGGTGGCAAAACTCCTGCTTTGCTCCAGTGTGGTCTATCAGCCAGGATCTGCAGTGTCTTTGCACTTGTCAGGATTGGTAACTATGGCGCAGATCCAGGAATAAACACTGCAAAGAGACAGACAGAAGGCTGGCAATGGCACTCACTGCAGCTCACATTGTTAGTTATGCTTGTCACAGGTGGAAGAGCTTGACCACTGACGGAGCTTGTCCAATCAGATGCCATAATCATCTGCGCTATTATGTATATAAACAGTGTTCATCTTGCCTCTAGTGCTGAATATTTGATGTTGCTTTCCGGTGGATTATGCTGTCTTTGTTTCACTGAATTGTGTGCACACCTGTCTGGTCCTGTTTGTGTATGGCTTAGTCAAACCAAGAGCAAAGTCTGTGCATGAAAGCACAGGGTTTCTGCTACATGCGTTTTTTTGTGGCGGCCCGCCACAGCTAAATTATTGCCACCACTGCTTCAGAATAGGGGCAGACGCACAATAATCTACCAATTACTACTACTTTGCTCCCTTTTCCACTACACAATTACAGCTCTACTCACACTTCACACTCTTTAAAACCAGACACTGTACTTCACACAGTGCATATAACTTCCTTTATTCCAGAATGGGCATAGGTGAAAAACCTTAGATAAATAAATAAAAAAGAAACACAGATCCAAAATTAGCCGTGACTATGACAGCACAGCATTGCTAAATATCACATAACTATGGACACACTCGGCAAAAAGGATTTTAGACTCATCAATTTCATCATCTATTTTAGATTTTTAACTAAATTAAATGTTTTAAACTATGTTTTACAGATTTTACAGCACACCGTTGAACAGTTTTTTTTTTTTTACAGTTTTAGTTACAGTACACTTTTACTCAACTTTTACTCTGCTTACCAAATAATGAACTAATAATTGAATACATCCTTTTAACTGAAATATTTTAACAGTGCATTTCCATGGGTCCTAGGGAAGATCCCACAACCTCCAGGTTACTCCAGGCAAGCCCAAGGTTGTAGCGTCAGTGATCTTGTCCTGGTCTTCCATTGGAAGGAGGACAACAAGGCGCCTGACACTATGCAGCACAGTACCTCTCTTGTCGCTGGATGCTGAGCCTTTGACAGTTGGTCTTTGATAGCTGTTGACCGGAACACAATGGCTTGGAGAGACTTGAACATCGACATCTCTTACGATACCTCTCAAGTCAGGATTCATAGTAATGACTGTCCAAAGCTTGAACTGTCCGTTTTGGTCACACAGCGAGAATATGTCTCCAACGGCAACGTTTCTTTCTGTGGTGTGCCATTTGCCTCGCACAAACAAGTTTGGACTAGCGACTGTGCTTTCCATTAAAACCTTACCTTAAAAAAAAAAAAAGAACAGCTCTCTGAGTGTGTCTGAGTGGTTTTGGAGTTTGTATCTGCACTTCCTCTTTGATCAGATTCTGGCCGAGTTGCAACTTTTTCTTCTTTTTTGAGAAGTTTGCAGCGACCATGACGTGGAGCTTGTCATCGCTGAGTGTGTACCCGAGGCCGAGGGCTTTGTTGTCGTCTTCAGTGAGCTGATTTAGAAGAACTATTGTTTTGGGCCATGTCTCCTCACATTTGGGCACTCTCCTCCCACTTTGATTGGAATAGACCCATGGCTTCATGTAAAACCCCCCAGCATCTAGGATCTGCTCAACGTTAGATGTGATGAGTTTCAGCTGCTTCAGGTTGTGTTGAGAGGTCAGGATGTCATCAACATACTGTAGGCATCTTGAAGGAGCATGCACCTTTCTTCTTTGAGATGACTGAACTGAGGTAAGTTTGCAGTTTCACGCATGGCCAGTTGAGCAATGCATCCAGCAGGTTTGTCTCCAATGTTGACTCTTGTTATGGCATAATTTTCAATTTTCAGAGTGACTCTTGTTATGGCATAATCTTCAATTTGGTCATTTTCAGAGTCCGGCTCAAAGGAACCTGTGCAGATGGACTTCAGCCAGACAGAGTTATACATTTCCCTTATATCACCTAGGGCAGCAAGGACTCCCACTCGGAACCTCAACAGGAAAGCACGGATGAGGTTGAGGTCATCCGGACCATTAATGAGGAGGTCGTTCAGGCTGAGACCTCTGATTTTTTGGCTGCTGTTCCAAACCAGTCTTACTGCTGTTTTGTTAACCTACCTCCCTCCCCTTCGGCCATGTGCATTTGTTTTTAATTAAGTCGTCAAGAAGGCAATCCTATACATGATACAATGTGTATATTTGTGTAGTCTTATCTATCATAAACAAGAGATCACGGATTGCGGGGTGTATTTGTGTCGTGGTGCCGCTGAGATGAGAGCTGGGACTGCGGGCCAGAGGCGCTAATCTTGCAAGGTTGGTTTGGCCAAGAGACACTAGGTGGAGAACCTCCATTCTCCCCATAACTGGTACAGGTCATTTACCTATCACAATTACTTCAAAGCTGTTCAATTGTGGTAAAAAAAAAAAAAAAAAATCTTGCATAGCTACTCTTTAATGCATGTGATTAATCTAGAAACAATTACCATTAAAAATAATCCACGCACAATTAATCACGTCATGTGACTTGAGTAGAGCCTGTCTATACAGTCTATGATCTGTGTATTTTTCACCAATCTGTAAAATTGCATCAAATCTAATGTAATATTAGTATTATGTACTATTAAGTATTTTAATTGTGATTAATCACAGAGTAGTACTGCAAATAATCGAGTTTATGTATTTACTTGTTTTGACAGCCCTAATAATAAGAGATTCTGTATTTGGTTAGGTTTAGTTAATCAAATGCTGTGGCGTTGTTGTTGTTGCTCCCTTTGTGTGGCATGGCAGACATGTTGCATACCAAAATAAGCTCAACAACTATGTCATCCCTGTGTGAGGCAAATTGAACAGCTGTCAGAGGCAATCATGTAGCAGGGGGGGGGGGGGGGGGGTGCTGGTTTTGAACACCCCGAGAGACACAATCATAAACATACCCATTTCTGTTTAGTGGCATTAAGTGTTGGGTGGTCTTTATCAAGTGCTTATAACAGAAAGATGAAAGACATTAAGTGAAGGGATATGTATTATGTCAGCATACACTGCACATGTGTAAAATATACAGACATTAAGTGATAGACTGTATGCATGTTCTCAGTTTACAATACAACAGCATAATCCTTTTTACAGCTTTACAAGGACCCAAGTTTACAAACAAACCATACTAAAAAACAAGTGTAATCTTTGCCCAATATTTACTGTACACATTTCCAATAGTGACACATTATTACTTGGCTCACACGGTGGTGATTGCTTAAGGCAGTCACCCAAACACTGCAGTCCTCCCACACACACACGTTGTCAACCAACCATGTGTAACAAGGTTATAATGTGCTATCTGTACTGTCCTTACACTCTGCTCTTAAATCTACAGTCTTATGCGGAAGATGTGTAAATGTGTTTTCTTTTTAGAGATGTCACATCACAGGTCCACATTAATGGATCAGGATAGACATCAAGGCAGTTACAGTACCGATGGATTCAAAAGACTGAGCACATTCTGATTCGGCATTAAACACAACCTTCCTTTTCGACAATCTAAAAATCCTGAATTGTCATTTTACTTCAAACAACACAGCTTTGTTTCTGAGCAGGATACAGCATGTCCTACTTTCGGCATTCTCCTCTACAATTCAAAATGCAGATTTTCTGAGCTCATCTCTTCTCTCTTCCTCCTTTACCATTCTTTCCCCTCTTTCTCTCTCTCTCTCTCTCTCTCTGTATCTTTTAGTAGCTGCTTTGAAATGCACACTGTATGGTTGACAAATGGTGAGTCACAATGTGGGATGATAAATCAGCCCAACTCTGCAACTCTGCCAAGAACCCATCTCTCGTTCCAACCTCTTTCTCTCCTCCTTTCCTCACAGGTGTCTCTGTATTCACCCTTGTGTTCACACATACACCTACACCAATCGCCTGCTTACGCTTGGAGGCGTGCATCCTTTTCTAAAGAGCCTGCAGACACCTATTGCAACCTTGCCTTTTCTCTCACGCTGGAGTGTACACACGGTTCACGTTTGGAATGTGTGCATGGTGACACGTGAACGCATAGATGGCTCACTGAGAGATTAGAGTGCTACAGTGTTGAGGCATGATTCATTCACCCCAGGAACTACAACCGTTTATACAGCAACCAGAGACCAAATATCCTTTTTTAAATGGAAGGTAGCAGGAGGAAAGTGCTACAGTGATTGAAAATGGTAATAACACACGTCTAGTAGCAGTCCTGGTTTATTGTGATTCTGCTGTTTAAACCCATAATACTGAAGGATACCAAGGATGGTATTTCTTTCTTTGATGAAAAGAGAAAAAACACTCTAAAAAAACAAATAGCTGAAGTCATGAAGGATTGTTGAATGGTGCTCTCAATTATTGATTGATACACTGATGGTGGTCAAAAAAAAAAATGCTCATAAAAGTTATGGACAAATCTGTCACATTCAGTGACAAAGTGTTATTCTAGCCATTTTTTTTTCATTTCCCTAATACCCTAGTCTAAACAAGTGTTTTAGTTTGAAGTTTTGCCTCAGTTCTCAGATTACTGCACTAATGAACAAATGGACAACACATTCAGGAAACAAGTAGCTAATTGGTAATGAAAACAATGTTAATTTTTTCCTCCTCAGGCAGATCAATATTGTCCAGTGCTTACGGTATGTGTGTGATTATATTGTGCTCCTACTGTATGTTGCGTACACTGGGAATCCTCAAGAATAATCTAGTCACTCAACACCTTTTTACTTGTTGCTTATTTATTTCTGGTTGTTTTTCTAAAAGTTATATTTAAAGTTGAGTTTTGGTGGCTCAATAAATACTTTTTTTGAAATCAATGAATAGTCGTGTTTTCGTGATCATTCATTAATCCGTTACCTACAGTATAGGGGAAACAAAAAACACGCTTGCCACCCTGCCACAGGGCCTAACAAATAAATAGGCTAATAAACACAAAATTGTGCCAGAGACTCCTGACCTCAATTCTAACCAAAAAAGTCATGATTCACATTTTTCCCAAAATCATGCAGCCCTACCTCCAACCCACACTGCACCAACTAGACCTGTTTCGCTCTCCTGCTCCCCATTATATCCTTCACTGTTTATTTTCTACATCTCCCTCTCTCACAGCCTGACCCTGCAGTGTCCTACTATCTGTCTCTGGGAATTTGTTTCTTCGGGATCTGCCCTTTTTATTATTTCTCTTTTCTTTCAGAGGCCAGAAGTCGCAGATAAAAGAGCCACCCATCAGCCCAAGCATGAGACATGGAAGCCAACAGAAATAGCAGCAATTGGCATTTGTTTTTGCCTATCTACACTCTGCTCTGAAGCATGGCTGGCAAGACAGAGGGTCTGGTGAAGCCACAAAAATCTCTTGTTCAAAAAGCAGCACATCTTGTACTTGTATGCTTGTTCTCATTAGCATAATGGTGAGTAACACCAGGTACAATTCATGTGACTGTATGTACAGTATATCAAAGCAAATGAGACTTGGGATGAGCAGCACCATCCATTGTTTAACCAACCTAACTTTGCTCCATTTTGTATTATAAAGCATTACAAGCAGCGTGAAATTAAGAGTTGGACGAGTGTGTTTGGATGTCAGCTGGACAAAACTTGATTTACATTTCCAAAAGTGCATGCTGTGATTTGTTCATTTCTCCCACATCCTCCACCTACTGATGCAGGTGAGGAGGTGTGGGTGAGGGCCAACAGTCTGGTGCAACTGTACTGTGGGTGGTATCCTCCTCCAAATCACTGTGGTTCTCCAGTTCAAAGGCACGGCCACATGAGCATTCAAATCCCTTAGGAATTTGATTTAAATCCCCCAAATGATACTCCAACTGCATAATGTGTTTCACCCTTGCTGCATTACAGAAGCTGTAATTTAGTATCATTAAAATGCATATACTTTAACTATGAGTGAAAACCACATCATAAGAAATGATGATATTTAGGTAGTTTCAGAGCAATGCACCGTATCCCGCAGAACTTTTCTGACAGAGTGTTATGACATGCAGCCAGTGACTGCCCTAGACAGACTACGTCCATTTTTCAATTTTGACTATGGTCTTCCCTCACTTCAGTGGTCACTATTGCATAATTCTCAACTGTTTCTTCTCATCCATCCTACAAAAGATGAACAAAAATGTATCCTTCTCTGGCACCTGTAGTGGGTTTTACCAGGCCTTGTAAAAAAAAAAAAATTAAAAAAAAACCCTGTGATGGGGCAAATCAGTAAAAGAACAAAAGCCTCTTTGTCTCCACATGCAGATGTCTAGACAAAACGTCTGGACATCTCAATGACTGACTGCAGTCCCCAGCGAAAAGGTGAAGAATCAAATTAACAGGGGAGGCAGCTGGCACTGGTAAAACCCTCTGGCCAGGGTCTGTTATTTTGGTGATAGACAGGATGAATTAATGAGGCATGATGTGCTATGCTGCACTGTCACACCTTGTGACACAGTGACTATGGTCACAACACCGTTTGTGCGCTCACCAAGTACACATTTTGCATTCTCTCCATTACAGAATTGACAGTCAACAGTAGGCTATTGTATATTGCTAGTGCATGTCCTTGAAAATAAGCTAGAACGACCCTAGACATTTGTCATAGTGATGTACACAATGTGAATGGAAGGGTTGCTAATGTAGGCTATTACTGATTTCAGTTGTGATATCAAACATGCAACTTCTATGCATGGTGTTCAGTGTCCTGCTTCATCTCATAAATGAAATGGAACAGTCAAGTACATCTTGCCCATCCATGACAGGCAACGTTATGTTTCCATAGCAACATCACAAAACCAGATTCAATTCTCCTTTTGTAGCAGCACTTCAAGGTCTACAATCTTCTCATACTACACTGAACATGCCTTCTGCACATCTGTAACTAGCTGTGCACCTTCATGGGCCCCAGTTTTCTCCTGGCAGCTATTGTTTTGTAAAACAACACAAGATGGAAAACAGAGTAAGCTCAGTGCTATCCTCTAAGGTTGATGGGGTGAAAAACACTATAACCATAACTGCACCTAGCTTTGGGATATGCTAGTCTGCGCAAGAAAAACATTCACTTTCTGAACATGAGGTTTTATATGGCAATATCATATATGCATGTCATGTGATGTATTCTGACGCATGAAAAAAATGTGCTTACAGGTTTAAAAAAAATCAGTTAAATAAATAACAAGATTTATTTATTTTTTTCCTCACAGGTAATCTACTAATTATTTCAAGAAATAAAAACACTACAAGTCCTGCTAACTAATTGTCAAAAAGTGTGGAAAAAAGATCTGGTAGACCAGGGTCTTTCAATCTCCACATCGCATCATACTACGTGATTCACATTTCATAGGCAGGTCACTGCCCCTTCATTTGCATTAAGTACCTTTGAGACTCTGGTGTAAAGAAAAGTGTGTGAATATGGTTCCATATGGGCTGTACTGAATTTAAGTGAGTGTGTGTCATTATCTCAGAGGTGGTCATCATCACATGTATACAGTACATGATCCACATACTGGCCACCATGCTCGAGTATGAAGAAATACAGGCAAAAGATACTATTCGATTTTTGTACTGAATCTTAAAGTGAAATTCCGGCGTAAGTGTAAA
The DNA here is from genome assembly GCF_045865225.1 of Trachurus japonicus. NCBI lineage: Eukaryota > Metazoa > Chordata > Actinopteri > Carangiformes > Carangidae > Trachurus > Trachurus japonicus. The sequence continues at coordinate 9,586,342 of NC_140927.1, read as the reverse complement.
CCATGGTCAAACACACCGTAACACCAAGTTAGACCCCCCCTCGAGAGATCAATTTGCCCGACCGCTACATTCACGAGATCCACCAACTTCAGCAAATACCGCAATATCGCCACACACGGCGCTCTCCGGATCCACTGTCTGACCGCAACCAAAACGCCACCATTTGCCCAAAATAATGCTCAGAACTGCACCAAATGTCATCAATAGTACACACAGGGTCCCAGCACGTAGTACGAGTTGTCAAACATCTGCTAGCTTTGCCTGTTTTCTTTAGCAAGGAGATGCAACTCAACTCACCTACTTCTCCTCCGGGAGCCGCTCGTTGGTGAGGAAGCCCTGACGAGTCGATCACCGAGTGCACCGGAGTTCCGCAGCTCTTAAAAATGCTCATTTGCGCCTATATCGTGGCCAGCACTCGATAATAATAGTTATAAAGTGATATGCAAGATAAAAAAAAAACAAACTCTGATTGTATTTCCATGAGGTAATTGTTGATTGAGCTGCGGAACTCCGGTGCACTCGGTGATCGACTCGTCAGGGCTTCCTCACCAACGAGCGGCTCCCGGAGGAGAAGTAGGTGAGTTGAGTTGCATCTCCTTGCTAAAGAAAACAGGCAAAGCTAGCAGATGTTTGACAACTCGTACTACATGCTGGGACCCTGTGTGTACTATTGATGACATTTGGTGCAGTTCTGACCATTATTTTGGGCAAATGGTGGCGTTTTGGTTGCGGTCAGACAGTGGATCCGGAGAGCGCCGTGTGTGGCGATATTGCGGTATTTGCTGAAGTTGGTGGATCTCGTGAATGTAGCGGTCGGGCAAATTGATCTCTCGAGGGGGGGTCTAACTCGGTGTTACGGTGTGTTTGACCATGGTTTACACTTACGCCGGAATTTCACTTTAAAGTCCATGGTAGAATCACAATAATTTCAAGAGGCACACAAGCATCTTGTGAAAATGGTATTTTTTTATTTATTTTTTTAATTGAACTACATGTCAGGGTACAAGAATGACCCATAGCGACATGATGGTGCCAATTATTGCGAGACTATCTTTGTTTATCTTTGTTATTTGGGTGCGTTTAAGGTTTTAGTATGGTCATCCATGTCCTTATACTACCTACTATGTCCGTCCGTCCACAAAATTACAAGGGCACCAGCTGTGCATAAGCTGGAAAACAAATATTACCTTTGATTTTGAGGAGCAGCTTTGTAAAACAGTAACCCCCCGCCCTCAGCACTACAATGAATCTTTAATAAGAATAAGCACAAAAGAGAAATAAGCTCCACTGATGTCGTCATTTTTGATTCAATTTGTTGTGCACATACATGGAATACCTAGACAGTGATCTGCCACACATGTGCCCCAGCAGAGTATAGATGGAAAATAACTCTCTGTATGTGTCGTCTTGTCCACAAGTACAACTTAATCCAAAGGCTTAGGATATTGAATCATCAGTTTTCCCCTCATACTATACACAGTGTTGGCCAAAATTATTAGGACACTTGACATATTTAAGAGGTTTCAATTGTTTTTATTGAATTGTTCATTAATCATCATTACGCTCTATAACCCATAGAATGGAGCCGCCATACGAACATTTAGGTAATTGTCCTTACGAAAAACAAGCTATTGTACTGTAGGCCTATTTCACTGTCAATGTCACAGAATAATGTTCCTTCACAGAAGAAGCCAAATTATTTACAAAAGTCTCAACCTCACCCCATCGAGCAAATTTGGGGCGAGTTGGAAAATAAACTGGACAGATCTACCAACATTTAAGGAAACGCTTAGGCTTGAGTAGCAGAAGGCATCGGATAACATCAGTGTTGAAGTTCTCAGGAAATATATTGACACTATGCCAGAGAAATGTGCTGCTGTAATTGCTACAAAAGATGGACATAAGCAAATAATAAAGTTAAAAGTAGATAAAAACAAAACTCACTTCATCTAATTGTGCTCAGAGCAACCATCTGCATATTTCATGAACATTAAATGAAATCATGTTTTAAGGTCAGGTACTTTCAGATCTCTCAGCTGTTCTAATAATTTTGGCCACCACTGTATACAAATCAAATTCCAACAGAACTGTGATAAATAAAGACCTGCTAAGTCCATAATAAAAAACTATACCTTTTAAAGCTAATGTGACGCAACACCAATGAGAATGAAAACAACCCTCCCTTTTGACATTGAATAAGTTATGACAGACCAACAAGGCCAAGTGCATTTAATGGTTCTTCTAAGCTGAGGAATGCAACCTGCTTTTACCCGAGACTGAAGGTCCTCAGTATCCTACCATCCATTCTTTTTTTTCCATGTTTATAATAACTGTATACAGTATGTCGAAAAAATATATGCAGTATGTTGAAGACGCATAATGTAGATGACTCTAGATTTGCATCACATAAGGGGACTGGCATGGCAATCACCTGAAATGTGTTCCACTATTTAAAAGGGAAATTGTTGAAAAGCTATCCTTCATTATCTTGGTATTTTTATTACCTCTTTACTTTGCAATTCCAGTGTATTGAAAAGCAGACATAGATCCAACTAATAATTTTCCATTGTGTTGCAATGCACATCGTTTTCTGGGTGCTAAGATAAGAATACAGAGCAGTTTTTTGCCTCCACCAACATCCTTCCATCCTTTCTTATATCATGAACTCTTATGCTTTCTCAGCCTCTGATGAGACAACGTCCCTCACACCACATGGAGTAAACATACCAAGCACCATCCAAAAGGCCAAATTTCAAAGGGACATGTAATCTGATCTGATTTAAAATTTACAGATTACACAACCCATTGCATTGGCAGCACAGCTAATTGTATTCACAGAATTTATTTGCAGTTTCCGATAACAGCGTGACCACCATCCAGTCAGATTCTGGCTTCATTTCCATTGTTCCCTCTAAAACATACTGTAAATGTGGTAAACTGTGATTGTGTGTGAGAGAGAGGGAATAAAACTGCATGAACACGAACAAAAAGTCACACTAATGAAGATGATATGAAGACATGGTGGCTAAATACCGGGACATGAACAGCCAACACTAATGACTACTACAAGTCCACACTGTAATTAAAACTATGCCATTGGGTTTACTGTGTGGGAGTAATTTTAGAGATGCAACAAACAGAAACTATCTGAGGCACAGCAGCTAAATTTGATGACGTTATGCTGAAAACCCCTAGTTTTGTAAACCAACACATGAGCATACTGTAGTCAAGTGTGTTATACACTAAATACCCTAAAACCTAAAGTGATGTTTCAAGTTATTTGACATGTTGCTCTATGAGGTAATCATTTAATCACCTGCCAAGTCAGCATGCTCCCAGTTTCCAAAAATAGTTGGGAGTACTGCCACAAATGCAGAACAATAAAACTGTGGTGGACAGAGACAACATTAAAATATATTTTAGCCATCCAAAAATTAACACATAAATGAAAATAAACGGGAAAAAAAGGAAAAGTGAAAAAATAAACATATCAGGTGTGTTGTATTTTGAATATTTTCACTGCCTCATTTTGATTGGCACTACATCTCAATCATTGAACTTGGCCTACACATGCATACTTTGTCTTAAAGGGAAAAGACGTACTGCACTGATGATGGAAGCACTTCATAGCCCTATGTCATATAACCCAAACCTTTACTTTGAGGGAGCAGTATGATAAGAAAAGTACTTGTCTGATGTGTCTAACTGTTAACAATAACTGAATGTTTTCCAAAAGACATGGCTTAGATGCACAGTGAGAAATGGTAATCATTAACCTCTTCATGCAGAGGCCATTTTTGGCAATTTCCGCCTGTTTTTGTATCACTGCAATTAAAGCTTTATAACTACAGAAGTACTAATCCCACAACTATGGTTTATGGCTTAAATGAAAGACAACCTTTGTCCCTTTACATCTATATCACAACCACACATTGTTGAGTAGGGCTATAAACACTTTTGTCTTTTGTCAGAAACAAGTATTACCCAACACTTTTAAACACGTTTTATTGTGATGAAGGGAAAACAAGTCATTATCATATAATACAGGTGAGTGTGACACCAGTGACAACCTTGCTCATTCACATATCACACTGCATGTTGTTTTAGACTGCATACAAAATTATGCAGGATTAGATGGGTAATAGATCTGATGAATGTGGTTATTTGACAGCCTAAAGTTGGTCACACAGCTTCACACACTAAACTACAGGTCTGGCAAACATAGTTATGGTTGAAAAAAGCACCTCACACCAATCAGAGATTGCAGATGATCACAGATCCGTTGTTGATCACCTGCAAGGAGAATGCCTTCATACAGCAGAGCAACTGTGAACATGCCATTTAACCGTCACAGAGCTGTGCTTTGAGCAACACTTTGTACTGTGCTTTGCACTGCATGCCTTAAAATTAAGCCTTAAATCTTTTACTTTCAGCTTCTATAGTACTTTTTACACTCTCTCCCTTTCCCATCTCTCTCGCTTTCTCTTTTACCCTCTCTCTCTCTCTCTCTCTCTCTCTACTTCGTGCTTTCTACCCACTCAAGCCACTCACCCGTTTTGGTAGGATATTGAAGGTTCTGATATACAGTGTATGCATGGGCACAAGGTAAGCAGGCACAGTGATGCAGGTGATACAGTACAGGCCTCTTTCTGTATTTCCTTTGCCTGCCATTTGAAGTTCCTCTCAGCTGGAGGGTACAGTAAGATACTAGTGAAGTCAGAGGCGCTCCAGTGATATTCTACTAGAAAACATCTATAGACATTTGCTGTTTGTATGCTGGTGGTACACATCAGTGTGTACAGCCCCATGAGCCAGAGGGCCAATGAGTAATCTAAGCAATACTGCTTTTATTTATTTATGTACGTAGGTACCGGTATTAAAGATTTTTACTGGCTTTTAACGCCTAATTATGAGCTAGTTAGCTAGTGAGGCCAATACTGGAAATAAGGGTAGAAAGAGAGGCTGGTGACATGCAGTAAATGCCAATGGCCACAAGTCAGATTTGATTTTGGCTGCTGCAATAGAGTAGAGTAGGGACTGAGCCCATATGGTATGAGTTTATCGGGGTGAGCAACAAAAGCGTAGCTCTGAGCAGCTCGCGGCTCTGCTCCGCTGTTCTAAAAATAGCTTGCACCGACAATTAAAGGTAACGAATCTTCTCCTAAAGCTATAGGGATTACGGCAATGGGCCAATTTGCCAAAATGTTGAACTATCCCTTTAAGGTATTACTAGCTCAATGATTCAAGGACAGTTTCACCTGTACCTCTCTGCATGTTTCCTATTCCCTTCCTTTTCTGACTTTTTACCGTCACTTATCACACTGCACAATATTCGTAAACGCTTTCTGTGGCCTTTTTGCAGTAAAGGTTAACAATCAGTCTTAACACATGAGATAAAATGAAAGGTCAGCTCACACCTGGATGGCACCTTTTTTTCTCGTTTAAGGCTATAAACCTGTACTAAAGTGGTACATCAGATAGTGCAAGGCAAAAGACAAAGACTGATAAGAATGATCGCACAAATCTGTCTGGATTTGTGTACCAAGTGAGGCTTGAAGTAGCTCACTTGCTTAGTCAGTATGTTGTTCAATCTGCTGCTGAATAGGCTTTATGCACAGCTCCACCACTTCCTGAACTTTAGCCAGCTCCTTTATTTCCTGTTTTACATTATTGGACAAACTGATTAATCCAGGTGTGTCTGACCTTGTTGTAAGGTCGTCAGACATGCTTCCCTCCATGTATGATTAGTAAGAGAGAGTGCAGTACCCACAACACCTGTTCTGGTATGAAACTTAACTGGGATTGGGTCGGTGCGTGGCGCAGTGGTTAAAGCGGCCGCCCCATGTAGAGGCTGCGGTCCTCAACGCGGGCGTCCCCGGTTCGAGTCCCACATCGGGCAGACATTTCCTCAGTTTTTCCCCTACCGTTCTATTGGCGGGGCGGTCCGCCCCGCCTGCACGGGCCCCCGCCCCCCCTGAAAAACGGGACATCTAGGAGCCAATCGCGGTCAAAGTGGACCTATTGGTCTGATCAAACTGTAGAGCGCTTCACCTGAAGCACTCAAGCTGCCCAAGCAACCAAACGGCGCTATTCTCCCTCTGCCATCTGATCATATCTGATTTGTAAATACCAGCGCTCACGCCGGGTACACACCAGGCGAGGAAGCGCAGCGAATCAGATTCACCGCGGCGTGCACCTCCGCAGCCGGCTCGCGCCCTGCAGCAGTCGTTTTGGTGTCTGGTCTATTTTGTTTAATCATAAAACTGGCGATAAAAGCACAGCTGTTTCACTATTTAACTCATTATCAGCTGCGTCAGCTTTACTTTGAAAGTCCAGTGGATCAGAACAGAGCGTTTGTACGGAGGGAGAGATCAGCTGATCCAGGGCCGGCCCGTGGCATAAGCAGTATAGGCGAATGCTAAGGGCGCCGTCCATCCAGGGGGCGCCAGCGCCACAAATGGGAAAGAAAAAAAAAGTGTAACTTTCATAATTTTTTCAACTAGTTGGTACTATTATTTCTTAATACAAAAATAATCCCACGTTAATTTAAATGCAAAGCAATACCTATTAAAAAGTAATAATATAATATATTACAACATTACTCACTAAGTCGCCCCCCCCCCCTCTCCCCCACATGCCCATTGGTACTGCCCTCCGCTCTCCCCGCAGTCACACACACAGCAGAGGTACCTGTCTGCAGTGGGAGTGCTTTCAAGCCGTTTTCTTGTTAGCGCCACATTTTTAATTAGATGTGTGGATACTTGGTTGCATTAATCCTCTAAATCGGCGCAAATGCCAGCTCGTTTGCGCGACCATCTCAATATGTTTTTGTTTATATTTCGGTCATTTTACGCCGCCCTTGACGACCTGTCAATCAAAAGAACAGCTGTGAAGCGCTTCAAAGCCGCAGAATCGTTAGGAGAGAGAGAGAAGCAGTGAGGAGGAGGACGGTGCTTCAGAGGCTGAAAGTTTTGACTCATTAGATGAGGAAGATATTGAAAAAAGAAGAGAGAGTTCAGACTTCAGCCTGCTCAGACAGCAGGGCCACAGCTCCAGCTCTGTACACAGACCTGCTGCTTTTTACCTCTCAAACAGCACCACAGTGACAACACATGGAGGGTACATTATATAGGTTAAATATTGTAAATTTTGTGGGTTTTGTCTGTTTAGTTGATATTTTGTTTAGAGAAAAAAGAGCTAATTTCTCATTTAGGGCTACACACACCTCATGAAGTTTGAAATGTAATGTTAAGTCAATATTCAGCTTCTTTTATTTTTACATTTGAGACATTTGGTTAAAATAGAATGACATAACATTTAAAGCAATTTCACAAAATTTCATTTTAACTTGTTTTCCACACATATTAGCCTTTATTCATACAGTATATTCCACTGCTTTTGTGAAGCTAAGACTTTCGTATACCCATTTCAAGCATCACAACAGGTTATTCTCATGGCGCCTGGGAGTAATCTCGCCTAGGGCACCAAAATGGCTAGAGCCGATCCGCTGCTGACTGTTGACTTCTCTCTGAGCGTCTCTGCTGAGAGTTGTCTCTGCCTCCTCACCCGTTGAGCTGAGCGTCAGGAGCTCATTATATATTAGACTATAGCCTACGTATATCTTATTTTTTATACAGTCAGTCACCACTGAAAGAAGTTGTCCACTCACAGCAGGACAGATGGATAATCGGTAAAGTTAATAATTTCACTTAATGTGGCCATGAATAAATCAATTTCGATGTTTTGCCGGTTATATTTCAGTGTTGCCCAAACGCAAATCTTGAATTAGTCTTTGTACAGAGACAATATGAAATTTGCTTGTAGCCACAGCACCTAAAAAACCCACTATTTTCATACGCACACTCAATAAAACACACACTCGTAGGCCTATTCTATAATTTCGATCAGTGAAATATATGAAAACAATATAAAATAACAAATACTAGAGGCCAATGTGTGTAGCCTATTTGTGTTTATTTAATCCAAACAGAGCGCGCGAGAGATGAACACACACACCTTCACATACACCCCCCCCCCGAATCATCGACCCCCACCCCCCCAAGACAAAACGGCTAGGGGAAACACTGTTCCTGCATGTCATTCCCCCTCTCTCTGCCTCCCCCTTTCCTGTCTATCTCACTGTGCTATCGAATAAAGGCAAAAAAGCCACACAAAAAAAAAAACTTAACTGGGATTGAAAACATCTCCTGTCAATGTCTACATTGTCCAGTGTATCATTTATTAGTAGGTGGACTGTCAGTTTATACCAGTGGCATTTCGTAGACCATTCGCAATGCTGCTATTAATAGTCAGCTGACCTTTCATTACTTCTCTACCTCATCATCCTGAGCAGACTGAAGGAGCAAAGAGCAAAGACAACAAGTGGTATAGACAGAGTGAGGGTGAAGAAGATGAGGCTGTGAAATTCCCATCTCAAAATGACAACATAGATGCCTGCTTTAAGGATAAGAGTAGGAAATCCATATGCTAAACTTTGAAAAATAAAATCAATCATTTGTGTTTCACACTGTGTGCCCCAAGGTCAAATTTGGTCAAAGCAGACTAGCATACAGCGCCAGTTATACGGAGTGAACAATAAAACTATATTTAGTGCACACAGTTTTAAGCCTTTGCCAACTAAACAAGTTACAAGAAATATGGACACAATCTCCCCTTCCTGAGTTACAGCTCTGACTAATTTTCAAAACATTATGATGTCACAATAAAGTTGGACTTGGCCATTTGGATATAAAATGTCATCACTTAACCTTATCCTAACAGACATTTGAGTTTAATTGTGTCATAATTAGTAGGGTTGGGCACCTGTCGCTACCCGATCTGCGACGCTACCGGATCTGTGACAGCCACGTACGGCAACTCCACTTGAACAAACTTAGTTGAATTGACTTAGGACCACTGCCCTATGTGCGTCGCCAGAGACGGTTTATCTTTTTATTTATTTTTTTAAATACTTTATTAGTAATGTAAATTGAGGGTTGGTTGTGGTGGTCTGGATCTTGATGCTCAGAAAACAGGAACACAGGCGGACTTTTAATGTTTACTGTCCTCTTTTCTCGCCGGCCTCATCACCATGACAACCACAAACAATCACAACTACCACAACACTCACTGAATAAACGAGTCTGCCGCGGCTGTCTTATGACGGACCTCCGCGGTTTTTATTTTATTTTATTTTATTTTTTAATCATTTTCACAGTACCGTATTTTAATTTCACAGAACTTTAAGCATGTACGCAAATCGGGCAGTGCCCAAATGAAGTTTGTCCAAGTGGAGTTGCCGTAGGCAGCTGTCCAAGATGGCGGCCGGTCTGCGCATGCGCAGACCAGTTTTGTCACAGATCCGGTAGCGTCGCAGATCGGGTAGCGACAGCACCGAAAAACGGTTCCAAATAGGAACCGGTTCCTAACGTCCGGTTCCGGAATCGTTAAGAAGCCGTTTGAATTTCGATCCTTTTTTTCGGTTCCTAAATGTCCGCACTAGTTTGTTTGTTTTACTCCGCTCGCACTAGTTTTAAGTAATGTAACCCCAGTCCCATGTAGCTAGGAAATACTGACTAATTGGGGTGTTGTAGTACAGTGGGACAGGGCCTGAGTTCGTCTAAAGATGGCGCTACCTGTGATAACTGTGATAGTGAAATAAAATAACTTGGCGGTGCCTCCAATACTTTTAAGAAGTAAACACAAAATTTGGTACTTCCCCTTTAAATAATAAAAGTTCACTTTAACCTCATTTATATTTATCCAAACAGTTTTACCCTTATAATTACAACACAGGATTTAGTTGAAACAACCAGAAATATTTATTACACAGTTACGAATTGGATTTAGAATTTAGTTAACCAGTTCACTGTTGACCTTTAAGTATGCATTGATAACAGTATTCAAAACTCTCATATAATGCACTGGAAGTTTGATACACAAATGACCACTGTTAAACCCACTGAGAGAATGTAACCAAAGTGACCAGGTCAATTCAAGTGTCCTCAGCCCACACTCACACACACATTCACACAGGGCTATTAAATGTAAATGAAAATAAAAAACGTTGCAGGCCCGTTCGATGCTTGTGAGCGTGGAGGCCGGAAACGAATGGCCACTTCACTGGGTTTTAACCAGCACAAACAAAAAAGCACGTGCAATGTGTTAGTGTACTCACGAATCCTCACAGTCAGAGATGGAGATGGGGGGAAAAGGGGCAAAGGCAAGGTGCAGTTTCAGCGGCAAGGGGACGGAGCGTGCAGCAACACGGTGCGGAGAAACCACGCTCAAGTACAGCAGCTACAGTCTCTCTCCACGGTCCAGGGCTCTCCCGGTCCTCACTCTCTCCCTCTTATGGCAAATGTCCGGTCCTGAATCACACAATTCCTCTTAGTAAATAAGCTACAGGCCTATTCATGGCGAAAAACCCACAGAACGTATCACACAAATTAGCAATTGCAGAATAAACAGTGTGAAGGCCTATGAGGAGGCTAAGCTAAAAGCTAGCGGCGATTAGCGATTCAGCTCATTTTATACACGTTACAAATAAACAACAGCACCGAGCACATTAAAACACATGAATTTACCTCTGGCAGCTTCACAGAGTTCACACACATCGACCACAGGACGACTCTCCGTCAGTCTTGGAAGTTAGGAGTGTTTTTACTTTTACAAGTTTACAGCTATCCAACTCGGACGCCGATAAAAGCAGGCTCTGCTACCGCTAACTTTGCTGCGGCACGTAGGTGACGCTAAGTCCCTCCTACCTGAGCAAGGTGAGGACAGGATTGGCTCTACAGACATACAAAGATGGGAGAATAAAATAAAAGATGCTTCACTACCCCACAACAATCGAGGTCTCCTTGTGCTGACATTACCCATGAATGATTTTTAAGATAACACCACTCTTTTATCTCTGACTTGTGACTGTATATAACATGGCTGTTTAACATTTTATAATCCAACATTTTTAACATATTTACACTTCATGAACTATTAAGTATTACCAACACAAACATTTTAATATCTGTATATGAATGAATGAAATTAATAGCCACAGGGCCAGAGCGATAGATATAACAGAGTGGCGACAGCCTTTGATGTCGCCGCCAGCGCGGTCACGTGGTTCATGTAGCTCCCAATAGTTCCAAACGAGGCTGCCGCTGTCATGTTCTGCTATGGGACAGACAGCACTGAGCTTGCTTTTGGACGGTAAATATTAAAAAATAAACCGTACAAAGGTATATTTACAACTGTTACTGAATTACTGTATGTACATCAATGTCAGTTTTCAAACAAAAGGCAAAATCTTCTTGCTTCAAGGTTTTATTTGTCACTCTAAAGTGAAGATTAGCCTGCCCTACAGTAAAAATGGCATAAGAAGAGGAGTAAAGCAATATATTAAGCGGGAATATATATATTTAAGCATAAAAGATGTTCAATCAAACCCACACAGTTTGAAACAACGTTCAAAACACACACAGCCAGTATCACAACTAAATATAAAGCCCGCTAGCTTAATGCTAACGTATAATGCAAAACCTCATAGACGGGCTAACAGAAATTAGCATCGATATCGCCATTTTGCGGCAACCGAGCCACAGCAGTAAAGCTGCCAAAACCTGGCTTTAGCGCTGTCAACACGTCACAGTTTTAATATTTTGTTCATGCAAGAAAGTCACCGTTTAATCCGGAGTCTGTGGTCAGTTCATAACGTTTGTTAGGAACTTGCACCGATGTTTGTTCTGGGAGAAGTGCAGAGTCTGTGTGAGCCCCGACCGGGGACCAGGGCAGCGGCTGTCACAGCAGCAGCAGCCGCTCTAATGAGCTGATCTGCCGGGGCCGACCGTCCGTCCTCTCGTCGGAGAAAACGAGCCAAGTAACGTATCCGCATGCTTTTAGAGGTTTACCGCTGGCTTGTTAAATTATTTTGAAGAGATTAATGTTGGTCTCATTGATGAAATTTAACAACTGTGGCAGTGGCATTAGTTTGTTTGAATGGAAAGTGAGCAGGGCTGCTTCTGGGCTACGGACTGAAATCACCACAGTTACGTAAATAAATAAATGTTTTTCAATGAACCGATCAGTCTAATAATTTTTATTTTGTTAAGTCAACATGGTTACTGTACTTGGGAAAGATTATTACCACTTTATAACTTAAAATTGGTCGGTATTTCGTCAACGTAGCTCAGTAGTTTCTTGCTGTGCAGCCATAGAAACAGACGTGGTCCAGCGCCGCGGGAGGAATGTTTGGAACTATTGAGGGCTCCATGACCCGGAAGTCGGCCCGCCATTTTTTACAACGGAGTCCTATGGGAGTGTCGCCACTCTGTTATATCTATCGCTCTGCACAGGGCTACAGTAATTTGACCCGCCCCGCACCACCGCATCTATTTTCACAACCCTCCCCGCTGCTATTAAACGTCAGACAGCGGCCTTTTACTTTGAAAGGGCAGACAGAGGCGCTGTGTTGCCGGTAGCTTGTCAGTGTGGAGCTCGTGAGGAGTGGGAGAGTCACAGTGCAGCACGAGTGCAGCAGCCGCCGCCGCCGCCGCCACCTCTCTCTCTCCCCGGTCTGCTCTCTGCTCTCAGTGAAACCAACCCCGCTCTGCTGATGCGCCCAGCCGCCGTCTCACCCGGTTCCCTCACACCTCCGCCTGCTTTCCCATCAACATCAGCGCGCCCCTGATAACACACTCTGGACTTCATCATCAGTTTTTTTAATGACCCGCCCCACCGCGCCCCGCACCGCAAATAAAGTAAACATTTCTTGACCCGCACCGCGCGTCACTAGTGTACAGACCTCCTCAGCCTGAGAAGGCAGACATGATTATCTTCTTAAACAAAAACTGTTTTTGATTTGTCATCATGACTGCTCCAGTGTTTGTTTTATTTTGTTGCATATACATTCACCTGTTCTGCAGCTCTTTGTATGTTAGACTGCTTGCCAAGTTTCAGTTTTATAGTTAGTTAGGGACCCTCCCTTTTAATTGAATACCATAGTTGGCAAAATCTATTTTTGGAGGCCTTTTGGAGGTCTTAGAAGCTGTGTAAGATGTATGTTTGAAGTCCAAGCATGCATGCAGCCTGTGTGAAGAGTTTGTCAAATAAAAAAATATCCTGTGAAATAAGTTGTGACCTGTTGACCTGCACCTCAAAGAATCGGAATCGAGAATCGTTTGGAACCGGAATCGAAATAGAGAATCGGAATCGGAATTGGAATCGTTAAAATCCAAACGATGCCCAACCCTAATAATTAGTTAATTCGTTTGTAAGTTATGGCCAAAAACATGTTTTTCGAGGTCACTGTGGCCTCGACCTTTAACTACCAAAATAAAAGCTCATCCTTGGGTCCACGGTAAGGCTTGTGACAGATGAAATTAAATTCCTGATACAGTACATTTCGGTAATAAATGTGTGGGCACTGTGACATTGAACTTGGAATTGCAACAGCAACTTTTTCTGTTCTCTAAAGACTAGGGGCTCTAATTTCGTGGCGCAACGCAGTGGTAATTCCATCTGGCGCAGAACGTGTGCAGTGAATTTGGTAATTTGGTAGACCGAGGTGCGCCAAAATGGGTGTGGCGATGCAGCAGGAGGAGGTGTCGACAGATTCAGCTTTGCGCAGTGACAATTTTGTGCCAAAAGGTGCGCCAAAGGTGCGCCGAAAGCCCACCAGCTCCAACCTGGTCTACTCTTGGCGCAAGGCAAAGTGCAGGCGCCGCAATGGTAATTTGCCTGACTGGCACACAGTGCGCACATGTCACCAAGACTCACAGGCCTCACAGGCAGGTTTCCACAGTTCTAGGCACATTTAAATGCAATCAATAAACACAACCACTATTTAATGTAACTATCTGAATCAGCACATACATTTATATCTAAATACTGTAGATTGTCCCGTCGCATCTGATGTCAGATCAAAGACATGCGTAATGGAAACTTGGCCTGAATTACGCAGGGACAAACTGGGACTAAAAAGCAGCCGTGGATGTCACAAGAGCAGGACTGTGAGGGTGGATGACTGCATGTCGCTGCCGTGTTGGGACTACGCACTGTGCCGTTGTGATGATCCGCTTTATTTATTTACTTTACTTTTTAATTTATTAGCGGGCGAGTGACCGCGTCATCACGTAGCCGTAATGAAAAACAAACAAACAAACAAACAAACTATCATCTCTCTTAGCCAACCACAATCAGCCTCGGCATCAGATAGTGAACATACGTATACTGGCATCCCCCATCTTAGAAAATTCAAAAGAAAAAAGAAAAAGAGAGACGCTCAGCGATGCATCCTTTACGAACAGCTGCTTCTGATTTCATTTCCGTTACGCCTGGTATTTGTTTATGTTGAGATTTATGCACACTATTCATCTTTGTTACAGGGGGTTTAAATATAGGTTACTAAATATGAGTGTTTTTATTAGTGGAAAAGGGGTGTGTATGTGGGTTTTTTTTTACTGGGCAACGGTTCTCAGTATGTCAGAGCAAACCTGGGTAACAATATCAGGAACCTCCTCCCAGACTAATTTTGCATCATCAGCCCGTGAGATCTGTATATTCGGACACATACGAGCTTGGATCTCCCAGACCAGAACATCAGTTTCCTCCTGGGAGAAGTTTGGCCGTCTAACACTGCTGTCTCCTTCCATGGAGAAATGAAACTTGCACTGCGCCTCGCCCGCGGCGCATTTAAAGGCGAGGAGAGGAGCTCATTTGATTGGTAAAGAATGGACTAGGCTGTGTTAAACCCACTCCATGCCTTCTCTCCTCCCTCTTTGCCACTTGCACCGGTGGGAGGGACGGAGGCGGGCTTGCACCAGACTGCGCCACGCTGCACCATTCACCATTGGTGCAGCGCAGGGCAGGTGCACCGTGCCTGTGCCTGGTCTACAAAACTAGAGCCCCAAAAGACAGAGAGGAGGCAAGTTAGAGGAAGCATGATGCAGTCCCTGGTCTTATAGCTTTCAGCAAAATATTCACAATTCATAGTGAACTACATATCGGTAAATACAAGACAGAGAAAGGGATACAAAATATAATACATTTATATATGGTTGCATTAGAATGTTCTCACATATTCAGTTGGGAAAGGTTGTACCTGGGCCCCACTACTCAGAAAATATGACAGCACATCAATGGTCTGATTCACCCAAGCAGTTGTGGAACACCATTTACTCAATTTAATTGATAAATTATGTTGCCATAATGATAATCAAATAAACAAATTAATAACAATAATAATAAGGATTAGTTGCAGGCCAACTAATTTTCTTTACAAAACAGTGAATTATGTTTGTATTCACCTGCTATTGTACATGTTACACTTTTCACACCTTGGAGTAAACTACATTGAGCCTTCAATTATTTAATTGTGCACCCTACAAAGGCAAAGGACAGAGTGCAGTGTGTGGTTATGAATAGCTTAATATTGCTTCTTCATCTCCTTCCTACACCCACTACAGCACTTCACTTTACTCACCTTTGGTGCCAGTGCTGCAATTGCTCTATCTTACAAATTCAGGGGTGCAAATCCTATTAAATGTAATTCAATCAAGACTGAGTCACTAGGCATACTCATCTCATTGCGACTATGTGTTCATGTGCACATATCCATGGCAACCAGGGTTCTGATAATGAGCTCAAGTTTGGAGATTTTATGGTAAAATTGGTGACGGAAATTATGCAAATAGGGCATGGTGCGGGCAAATGCACCAACACGCTTAATCTGGGTAGCAGCTGATTATGGCACCAGAAGCCTTCTGCAGTGAGCTACTGATAGGAAAACAGTTATTATGTTTGCAGGCCTGCTCACACAGCAAGCAAAGCCAATGACACCGCGTGACAACAATGAATGCTTAATTGATGACTATCTGATGTTATTGTTTGTCTAACTGGCACTGCTAAGCTGTCCTGACACACACACACACACACTAATAATGCAGTGTATCAGTTGCCGTGTGTTTACAGATTCACCTCCTCCCACTATCCACTCATGGTCCATTGGCCAAATTAGGTTCACTAATTGCTTGCTGCTGGTCATTGAACAACATGTGGCTGCTGATGAGAGATTTTATTCTTAAAATAAAGCTGCAGTTACCCTTTTACTAAGCAGTAAGACGAGGAGTGTTGTCAACACTGACCTCAATTGCTAATCAATGTCAACAAATTTCTGGCAGGCAATGTCTTGGCCATGCCTTCAGTTTATAGAGGATGACGTGCAATTTCAGCTTTAGTTGATTTTATTGATATATTTAGCATTGAGAATAGGGATGTCCCAATCAGGGATCAGATATAAACAGGGCATGGAATTAACACCCAACCACACGCCAAATGGCAGTAAATTTTGCGACTGGAATTTCAATCCACCTGCCATGTTGTCGGGTCTGAGCACTGAACTGTTGTGCTGTTCCCTGTCTGTCTAAAGTGAATACAGGCCGCCTGGATGATTTTGGCCGCCACCTTGGTTAAAGTGTTATAGGGGCGTTCACATGTAGCGTCTAGCCATTACTTTTACTGTAGACGTGCATCATATGCGCTCATAAGCCAAAGCGACGCCAGCGGCGCGCATTCGGTGCAATGCGCTTTGTTTTTCATGCATGTCCGTGGCGCACAGCTCCACGTTGTGTTGTGTGACGGCAGATATAGAACCCCTATTTATTTTAAATTAGAAAGGGACAAGGAGCAAGGTGAGATGGGTGAGTGAGGAAGGGAGGGGAGTGAGGGATGGAGGGAGGGAGGGAGGTGAGGGGGGTCAGGGGGTGAGGGAGTGAGGTGGGGGAAGACAGGCAGGTGACGGGGGGGAGGGGAGAGGCTGGTGATTGAGAAAGGCATGATAAGCCATTTTATTTTCGACCAAATGTTCTTGTTGTTGACTTATGGATAATGACATAATAATATTACACCGTGGCGCTACAGTACCATTATCATACAGTGAGAATTTGATATCATGACATGTCTAACAATTAGGGCTGACCCGATTGTCATATCGAAGCTTCGCGGCCAGGGGGATGCACGACCGTAACGTCTGCCCGGGGGGGGGGGGGGATCGTAGCGGAAATAATGAAAGTAATGGCAAACAAACACTGCATATCTCCAAAATCAGGCAGGTTTCCAGGATGCCAAGTCGCCTACTCATTTTAATGTAACGATTGCCGATGACAACCGGTGTCAAAAAGGAAAAAAGGAAGAAAGAAAAAAACAATCGATCACGTCACATCATGATCGATTACCATGGCAACGAACAAAGTTTCGAAGCTTCGATTTTTTTTGGGTCAGCCCTACTTACAATACTGCAATAAATGTCATGGGCTTGTTATCGAGGTATTGCAATATTGTGAGATTGTGATATTGTTACATCCCTAGTAGAACACAGAGAACAGAAAAATAGTGGGATGATACAGTACAGTTAATCTACAAAATTTTTTTTTTTACTGCATTGCCAAAGTATCGGATCGGGACTCGGTATCGGCAGATACTCAAAATCAATTGTGATCAGGACATCCCTAGTTGAGAACAACGTGTATGGTATAATTTTCCAGTGTTATTAAACTGGCCACAGAGTGTTGATGAATACAACTTGCTAGAAATTATGCAATAAATCCAGGAGTCAATTTGACCTGAAATGACCATTAGGTCATTGTGACGCTTAATACCTCCAGTATACCTAACAATCTGGCAACTGATTTTATACTGACAGACCCATTTGGTTGAGTGGGTCATGGCCTGTCTTACATTAAGGTAAGTTCAGAAGCATGACCTGTGACTAGGGGTGTATACCGAGGACCAGTATTTTTTGGTCCCAGTTCCTAATTGGTTCCGTACCAGGGCACCATTAAGATTCTGGACAAACAATACTATTATCAGTACTTTTTGAACGACTGCCTAACCGTAGCGTAATTGTGACACTGCCGAAATTAACGGGACAGCAGCCTGTCAGTCTGCCGTCTGTCTGACACACCGCCTCCTGTTGTGAGTGTGTATAGTTTGTTTGAGCTGCAGCAGCTAAAGTTAAAGGGAAGAAGGAAAAAGTGAAAGTTGGAAAAGAGGGAGAAAATTAGAGGAAGTGGCAGCTAAAGTGACGGTGAACACGCGGTTCATGAGAATCTGAGAGTCTGACCCAGTCAGTTTGCCTGTGTCGGGTCATCATGTGTTTAAAGCCTTGCACCGGACACCCAGCAAAGTACTTTCATTAGTGTTGGAGACAGAGGAGGCTCCAGCAGCATCATGTCTGCTGCTGTGAGGAGCAGTGTGGAGGCAGAGCGACATGATGTTACTTCGGTACGAAAGCAGAGGGGAAAACTCTGACTAAAAACACGGAGCTGCTCATGTCATTTGCAATAACACGACTGATATATTGGCTGGTCTACGGCGTGAGGAACATGTACTAAGGCTTTACAGTTACAGCGTTACATTTACAGTGTGTGTCTGTGTGTGAGCGCTGTACACAGACGCACACACGGGGCGCAGCGTCGGAGCAGTGAAGTGAAACAATAACCTGCAGATCACCTGAGCTGACGTGAACTGTGAGTCCGAGCAATAAAACTTTAAGAGTAAAAAAGCTAAATTAGAGGAGATCTTATTTTATCATGATGACAGATATGTACAGTAGATGTACAGCTGCCTAATCCCTCTCACTGCAGGTTGCCTAGTCCTAACTAATACATAGCTTCTGTTCTGTCCAAGCTGCATTACATGGACAGTATGCTGCCTACCTAGCCTCGTAAACCAGCCTCTCGCGGAAATGCATTTCATTTCATTTCTCGGGAGAGTCTGGCCTCATCCCCCCTCTAAGCGTTTGGGGTGGGCGGGAGCTGGGTGGGAGTAGTAGCAAAGACAGTTTAATATCTTTGGTAGTAGCATTGACAGACAACCCCATTCAGCCAATCAGCAAGTTGGTGTAGTGACGGGGCTTTGCACCAGTCGGTCCCTGAATGGCCAACGTGCTGTGTCAATCACAGTGGGCGAAGCTGATTGGCTCGGCCTTCTGAGGGTTTCAGTCCAAACGTTTAGAATGGGGATGAGGCCAGACTCTCCCGAGAAATGAAATGAAATGCATTTCCGCGAGAGGCTGGTTTACGAGGCTACTGCCTACCTACAGTACTTCTTTATTTTTTTACACTAAATTACATGTTGTATAGTATCGATAAGAGTAGCGATAAGTAGCCTATCGGTATTGATAAAATCCTAACGATACATCCCTACCTGTGACAGTCTACCACCATGTCGTGATGCATTGTATTGTCATTTGAAAACAATTAAACCGGTGCTAATGAAGGATCTGGATTTTGGTGGGATGAAATACATAAAAATTCTTGGTATTAATCACACTTTAAATAATTAAGCAATATCACACGAGAGGGAGTGCTGTTGTACTGTATATCAGCACGGCTGTGATTCGGTCGCAGATAATCACACCGTGCTGATATACAGTAGCCTACAACAGCACGACCTCGAGTGTGATATTCTGTAAGGGGAGCGTGGCTCTGACTTAGCTCCTGTCCACTGCTGAACAGCGGAGTGATAACGTCCGTAAAAAGTCGCAGTGCTGTTATACTGTATATCAGCACTCATGGAACGTCTCTTGTCCAATCAAATTGCTCGGTTGGGACCGGTCGGAACTAACTGTTGTATAAGTAAGGGATAATGCCCGACGAGGTGTCCATTATCAGAAATTAATGGACGACGCAGAGGCGTGAACCGTCCTCCGCGAAATCCATTAATCTCTGATAATCGGACACCTCGAAGGGCATTATCCCGCTTATCCACCTTTTTCCGAACGTCAAAAACGTAGCCTGTTTTGCCGGTTTTGGAATGTTATGTTTACGTTTCCATGGTTTCAGTAGCCGCGGTAAATGCATGGATTTTTTTTTTTTTTCCATCTGTAAAACGCATGGATCATCACAGCAGCTTTTAACAGTGGATATCACACAAATTGACATCTGTGTTAAAAGCCAGCGTTAATAGATCCATGCGTTTACCGCAACTATGACAACGCCTGAAAACCATGGAAACGTAAACGTAAAATTCCACCAAACCGGCAAACCGGAAGCCAGTTTTGACCATAGATGACGCTCGGAAACTTGTGGATACCATGGTCACTTACGAGATAAATACATATTAAATCAATTACTTGTAATTTAATGTTGTTTTTACCGTTAAAATCATACGTCTTTAAGCGGCTGAGGCGAGCGGACTATTTAATAAACTCGTCGGCGATAAAAGAGAAAAAAAAGAGGGACCCGCTGTGACCGCAGCGTAACGTCAGTGACTCTGCTACAGCCTGATAGTTTATCAGTGAAGGGAGGTGAGGTGACGGCTTAAATGTTACGTGACACAAAGTTTTTCAGAGGTCCAGTGCACTTCTTACCGCTGGTGTGTTTACAGACTCCAGTGCCGTGATGCGCTGAAAAAAAGTTGTTTTGGTCCAAGTGTCCGTTGCCATGGTTACTAACAAGCGTTTGAGCCAGCGCAGTAATATTTAGAACGTAATCAGGCTATTTTACCGGAACATCTTTATAGGTGTCCATTATCACTTTTTAATGGACACCCAGCAGCCAATCAGAATCGAGGATTCACCCAGACCATGGTATAATGCTAGTTATGATCATATCAGCAGCACAATATGATTCCACTGAAAGTTGACAGACAGAAATCTCATCCAGGCCAGGTAACACCTCAAAAAGGTGATACATGGATCAATGTAAACTGTCCCATGCGTTAGAAACATGCTGTTGATATCAAACTGAAGCCCTTCTCCTCCCTTCCTCCCTCCCATCATTGACTGCGTTTACATGCACTTCAGTACCCCGATTTCAATTGGATTTTTTAAGTACCCCGAATTTGTGTTTGCGCATGTAAACACCGTTTCCCGATTCCAGAAATTGGGATAAGCTCATATCCCGATTTTGAGAAACCCGATTTTGCTGCCCGGAGAACTCCGAAAGAAATCAGGATACTGGAGCATGTAAACACAGTACCCCGATATCTGAAAGCTGCTCAGCCAGCTGACGTAACCGTTACCATAGATACGTTACGTACAAAATGGCGGCGACAACAAGAGCGCATTCTGGAGCGACGAGGAGACTATTAAGTTTTTTTGTTTGTTTTTTTCATGCGAGAAAGTCACTGTTTAGATCCCCAATGTGCGGTCGGTTTATCCAAATGACGGCTGTTTACAAGTTTGCTACGACGTTTTTGGGAGGAGTGAAGCTCCCCGTGTGTGAGCTGTGACCGGGACATCACAGAGGCAGCAACCCCGTCTCCTGACGTGCTCGGCCGGCCAGACTACTCCGTCACCTCGGGAGAGAAGACGGTCGTTAATTAACTTACCCGTAGGTTTTTAGAGGTTTACTGCTGACAGGTTAAATTCTTTTTAGGAGATAAATGCTGGTTTCATTGATGAAATCTAACAATTGTGGCAGTTGCCTTAGTTTGTTTGAATGAAAAGTGAAGCTTCATGTGTGTATTGGAGGAGCAGTGCTGCCTGGAGGCTCTGTCGCCTAACGTGTGTACAGAAATCACTACTTTTACATCAATAAATGCATGTTTTACAATGAACCGATAAGTCTGCATTGAATTTACCTTTCTTTTATTAAGTTATATAACATGGCAGCATTTTTAATTTGTAAATTTTCGGACCTACATATTTCCTAGTAGTTGCGCTTCCTGTTGTAAATAATACATGTAAACATGAATGAAACACACATACGCACGTAAGACGCAGTAATCAGAAACCGGGATACTGTATTTATCATGTATACAGGGATACTGAATAACCAGGTTTCTCTAACTTCATGTAAACACCATACCCCGAATTTGATCAATAATCGGGGTACTTAAAAAACCCGATTGAAATCGGGGTACTGAAGTGCATGTAAACGCAGTCACTGTTTCCCATTTCTCTTGCCATCTCTCACCTCATTCTTGCTCTCCTGTTCTTCGATCTGATTGACTGTTATGAGAAGTGACTGTCTATCAGACTCTGGACAATTCCATTAACTGAACCCTTTATTGAAACTACATCCACTTCCACTGTGCCAATACACAATCCAATAAGGAGTAAAACTGTGCATGCACACAAATACATTCATGCACAGACACACCAACAACACTGCCACAGGTAAATGGCACGCATGGATGCACACTCAGCAGACGCACAGATAGGCACAGACAAAGAGAAGAGATACACAAATCGATGCACACACTTGTCAAATGCTCTCAATAAACCAAATCTTAGCATATCTAGGTACTCTTGTCCCAGGCAGGGGGAGGAGTGTCCTAGGAGCCCACTGCAGACAACCTCATTGCCAACCCACTGCGTCAACCCTTATGACATCGTCAATATGCATCATTCACCAGAGCAGGACCAGGCCCTTTACCTCAGCCGTTTATGGTGAATATGTGGAACTAAAACACACTGCACACATGTCCAAAGCACTGTACAACAAGAAGTGTATACATATCATGCACCTTCACTGTTCAATGATTATGAAGAGTTTAAGTTCTCTCCATCTGTTGGAAAATCATGACTGCACATGGGATGCAATTTTATGAAAAGAGTGATTTGTTATTGAAGAATTGCAAAAGAAACTGCATTGATAATATAATACATAACACATACTGTGGGTTATCAGATGTGATTGCTTACTTTTTGTTTTTCTTAATAATGCCAGGAAATACTGTGTAGGAGGAAGGGGCTACAGGTTTAGTGGAGGGACCGGATACAGATGGGAAAATAATCATCAGATCTGACTGGCTCTGCTGCTGTTTCAATCATGGATAACTTTGTTAGTGTGGAACAAGATGTATATTGTGCTAAAAATAGACCATGATGTCATACATTTACTTTTTTTGTTTTCATGGAAAACATTACACTTAACAAGAAAAGACAGTGCTACAGTTAAAACACTTGTGAGCAGAATAGTGAATACCGTAAATACAAACTTTTATGTTTATTTATTTATTATCTTGCTAAATTGAATTGATTTATTTCACACACAGGCACACAATACACATTATAACAGTGGGTGGGTGTTTAAAAAAGAGGGTCACATCTGGAAGCTACTTAAAGTTCATAGTAGGTTATTCTTTTCTACAGTAAATTCTATTTCTTATTTGGGTACTGCCAACATCTTCACATATAGCAATGTTATGGGCATTCAGTGCTACAAAACCCTTGGTGCTGTTATTACTTCACATACTGTGAGATGTTTTATTTATGTCATTATCATGCAGATGCTCTTCTGCCCACCCTACTCTCTTCAACCACTTGTTGTAATGCCTGTTTGTCACATCTCAACAATAAACCCTACTGTCTTCCCCTTTCTCAATGCTCTATCACCTTCTTTGTCTTTCTTCTGTCTTACTGTATAACTCTATTGTTCTCCACCTGTTTCCTTCCTCCACTCTTTTTCTGCAGCAGAAAGGCAACATTTATTTTAGAGAATCCTAAATATGCACAATACATGGAACCACTTTGACTCAACTACATTTTCAGATAAAGAAGTGGACAAAAGCAACAACAACATAGCAATCTTAAGCAAAAGTGCAGATATTTTTTCTTTTTTTCAGTCTAGTATTTTGCTGTTGATTTTACTTCCTACTTCCTAATTGTGCAGCAAAATATACAGCACGATTCAGACACAATACTGACTCTAAATACAAATTATACATGTGGTATCAGGCATAATTTAGCTTTTAAAACAAGCCAACCCTCCCTTTTATTTTTCAGTTGTACTGTACATTACCAGTAAGTCTAAGATTACATCATACAAAAAAAGCACTCTTCTTTACCTTACACTGCACCGTGATCATAATAAGCTTAAGCATTTTGATCTCCTTTGACAACAAAGCCCTATGCCACCTCACCCCGTGCGCCATATCAATCTGTGTTAAACAGCACACAGCCAAGAATTTAAAGACATGGTTCAAACAGAGCATACTGTATCTCTTGCCCTCTTCAGACGTGGCATTAACGTGAATCTCAGGTGATCTGATCTCAGGTCAACATCTCTTAAACAGCCTACTTCAGTTTATATCTGGGATTAAAATACCTTGTTCAAGTGACGATTTGTGATGGGATCTCAGTTCCCACCTCCATATGTAAATATTTGTGTTGCTTTCGTCGACGAAAATTATGCCGAAATATCATCATCAGTTTTTGTCGACTAAAACTATAGACGAAAATAGTCATGGGTTATTCTGACTAAAATAAGACTAAAATGCTCAGAGTTTTAGTCGACTAAAACTTGACAAAACAAAAAAGAGCATGAATGTGACTAAAACTAATAAAAAATAAAATGACAGTTTGACACAAAGACTAGACTACAACTAAAATTAAAACAGGCCGCCATAAACAACACTAATATGTATGTGAGTGTTGTTATTTTAAGACAATCTGACAGGCAGATCCAGAGTTTACATGTTTGTGAGAGAGAATATCTGTGCTTTCCACAGCTTTACAATGAAATTTAGTTTTACAACTAAATAGGATATTTTAATTCTTATATTATGGTGACTTTACGAACAGGATATCAAAAACAAATGGCTAGTGTTGCCCATCACTTCTAAAAGACTGTGACCTAGACCACCTCCAAACCTGATGATCAGATCTCAAATGCACCTTTGGTGTGTTCACCCCTCCACTTAGAGCAGTTCACTTGTGCTCATAGTCTAGCTCAGTTCATTAGATAAACAGCTGCAGTAGAATCAACAACCAAAACAAGACCTCAACTGGAGGAGAGTGTAATTCTAATGTTTCAGTTGCATGGGCAGAAGAGAGCAAAATGTTTTCTAACAAAACAACAAGCCTCCATGGAAACTCAGATATATTGATCACTCCTCTGCCTATACAGACACACACATACCCTCTCACTCGTGCCTGCACAGGCACCACCCACAGAGAGCACACATAACCGCAGTGCCACACAAATCAATAGTGTCATCTGAATGTTTAACTTTAAGAACCAGAAGGTGAAAACAGATTTCTTTACTAAAACAAAAAATATATTTGTCTACCAAATACTGGTGCACCAGTAGAAGAGGCTGATGTATGATATGAGTGACAGCAGACAGGTGAAATTGTGAGATATCTCTAGTAGGTTCTGTGTGCAGCAGATAATTATTATGAAGTAGAAATGGAGAATGATAGATTCCTACTGTGGTTACCACTATGGACAGCACTAATATAGCTGCAAAAGGGGGGGACATGGAGAGGAGAGATGCATTAAAAAAATGCAACAGAAGAAAAAAACTAAGATAGACCATGTCAGAAGATAACAAACAGATGTTCAAAGCCCTGAGAAGAAAAGGGAAAAGTGTCTGTGAAGGACATGAGAAAGGTGAATTGAATGAATAAAAGTAGACGGGTTTGAGAAGGCAATGGAGGACAAGTATAAGAAAAAGAAAAAAAGATTACGTGAGAGCACGCATTTGAAAGAGAAAGACAAAGTCACTGACAGGCCACATGGGAGCAGAGGAAGGTATACGTGCAGCATGTCAATGTAAATACTAAGTCACTCAAGGGCTTCAATCCAGCTGAGCTCTCAGCCTGGCTTTACAGTCAGGCATTCATTAGAGAGCTAGAGAGAAAAGTGATATATTCAGGGAGTGGGAGGTATTATTGGTATCAAATATCTGCCTTCAGATGAGCTTATCAGTAACCAAGCCACATTTGTCTCTTCATCAGCTATTCTCTGTGTCATCAAACACCTCTGTCCACCTTTACCCCTCTCCTCAACATTCAGCCGCCTATTCTCCATTTCTTTCCCTGTCTCTGAAATACTTCAAACAATGTTACATCTCCCTCTGTCACAACTCTTTTTTCTCAGTTTCTTTTAGCACAGAAATCATCCAATCTGTCCATCTATCACCCCTGCAGGAGCAGCACTGCAGCTGCTGCAGCATCAATAATTGTTAGCTACCAGGGCTTCCCAGGGAAACTGGAAAGCCTGGGTATTTAGAAGAGTGTAATCTCCCACCCGGGTTGCAATCACACTTCTTCGCCCATCCCCATGACCGAGTGACCCAGGGGATGGGCTGCTGGATGGACAGTTTTGAGCCTGCGACATGACAGGCAAGCAACATAAAATGACAGGGCGGAAAGAGCGATGAGAATTACAGTAGGGGTGTAGGAGGGGCTGAAGAGGAAGGCCCCTGCCTGGAGATAGGATAGTATATAGCCGTGCCACAGGTTTGTGAAGAATACATGCTTTGTGAACAATGTTGTTATTCCTCCTGACAATACTGACATTCATGTTGTGTATTGTATGCCTTACTTGAATATGATTATTAAAGCAACACTATGTAGGTCAGTGGTACTGGTACTCTGGTTGAGAAGGGAAACTGTCTGCTACCTGTGTCGTAGCCTCCATGAATTTGTTGCCATTGCCAGTACCGGTGCCGTCGTTCAGAGCTCTGGAAGGGAGGCTGGCTGGCCGTGCGGCCAGGCACAGGGCACTCGTGTGTGGGTGGAGAGAGGAGCAGGGAGACTGGACTTGAGCTCGGCGGAGCTGCGATGGACCAGGACCACGGTGGCGGCGTGTTCCTACCAGTGGAAGTAAAGTTACATAGTACAGTTGCAGCCGGCGACACGATTCATCCTATTAACCGCTTTTCTACCACTTAAATGAGGTTAGAAACATTAAATATTAAGGTTGAAAAACTACATAGTGTTGCTTTAAAATGTATTCATTTATACAAAGCGGTGTCAGGCAACTTGAGACCAACTGCTATCCTACCAAACAAAGATCCCCCATATGGGATGATTATAGGTAGTGCACACACTAATTCAAAAGGTTCTAAACTGTTACTGCCACCACCAACATCCCATTGCTTCATCAGACATAGCTGACCTCCCTTTGGTCTCAACTTCCTTTTAGATTTCTTTCAACAAGATGTTGCAAAGATCAGTGAGAGTAACCACTGAACACACAACAAGGAGCACAACTGAATAAAATTACTATGTACATGAAAGCCTATATAAAACAATATAGACACATTCTCCCTTTTCCATGTTTTCATTTATGATATTAATTCATCACATGGGTAACAGCAATTACCATCACCTAACATCGCCAACAGAAGGTGATATCTGGTGAAAAACATGTGACTATTGTATCCTTCAAGTTACTTACACATTTCCATTTAAGTGAAGAGCTGTGTTGGCTGAGAAAGTAATTCAGCCTTGGACTTACCAGCATAACTGTGGCACAGTTAGTAAATACTGTACTTGAAAAAAACTTTTGACAGCAAAAACATCACTCTGTTGTGTGTGTGTGATAATAGAGACTGTGATAAATTAGATTTTAGTGTTCATATAATGTACAAAAATAAGCAGTGGTAATTGCCAGGGACAGTATTTGTAGACAATAAATATGTGTTTATCTACACAATGTGTGTTTTTATAATGTGTCTCCAGACTACATGAAGGGAGGAAGTAAGTGGATGATGAGTAAAGGATACATTCGTACTCCGCCTGATCTTGAGCCGACTGCCAGTAACTTCTGCACAGGGTCAAAGGCCAATGCAGTGGGCTGGAAAGGGAACCCATGACGCACCGTCTGCAAGATAAAAATACAGAACAATGTTTTAATTAAATAAGAAAAAACTTTTTTTTAACATTTGCAGATAATTGAATGATTTTATCATTTAATGATTTTGCCTGCCCCTATGACATTCATCTGTGTGAATCCAGACAAAGCCTTGTGATTTCGTAAAACTGTTATTCCCTAAAAATGTTATTGTTTTTGCAAGATAATTGTGCTGACAACAATGAGTTTTATGACCACCACTTCATTCATTTAGGTTGTCAATAAATCAAAAGCTTTTACAATACTAAAAGCAAAAACATTTTCTTGTATAAACTGAATGTCCTAACAGTCCTGCACCTGAAATAAAGAGGTTTACTCATGCTACTTTAGCCCAGTACTAATACAAAAGGAAGGAATTATAATTGCAACCTAATGTATCCATACATATAGTTATAATTGCACATTTCCATTTGCATAACATTTAAACATCTGAGTGTATCGTTTCAATTGACTGAAAGCTTATTGAAAATTCAAAAACCTAAAAAAACCATGGTCAATATTCTCCTATGACATACATACACCATTAAAATCCCACTGCATAATTAGAGAAAGAAACTGTACCATCTATTCATGTCGCATCAGTATTGTACTGGAAGTGAACTAGCCTCAACATTCATATTCCAAGGCCTGACGAGACAAAAACACCACTGTCTCTCACTCTCACACATTTGAGATCCACTGCAGTTGTCTGCAATTAGTCATATTTAGTTTACCGGCAGTGCATCATTCACTGCTCTGTATGGATGTGGAGACACGGACATCAGCAATGTTGAATGGAAACATTAGCCTACCACATGGTAATGTTAATTACTGTAAGAATGACAGTACAGATTGAAACAAGAGATCATGAATTGGAGCGGTGTTTAGCTCAGTTGGTAGAGCACCCGCCCCATATGTTGAGGCTATAGTCCTCACTGCAGGCGACCCCGGTTCGAATCCCGCGCCGAGCAGCCTCTACCCCCCCCCCCTCTCTGCCTCCTATTTCCTGTCCTATCCTGTCAATTAAAGGCAAAAAAGCCCCAAAAAATAAAAAAAGAGAGATCATGAATTTCTCTGAAAACCTTCAATGAAGCATGGCAAACAATTTTACTGACTAATGGCTACTTGGACTTGTTTTCAAGCAGCAAACCTGTTAACACTCTTGTTCATGTTGGGATCAAACAATTTAAACCTTTATCATTATCATCTATTTCCGAACAAAGCATTACAAACCCTTAAATGGAGCATAAGTATAAAAAGCAAAACAGCTGTGGGGTTGCGTGAGACCTTCCAAGGAGGTAAAACGTGCAACTTACTACAGCAAGAAATCTCCCTGCACAACATAAGTGCTATTAGATTCATTTGAAAAGATAAAATATTTTCACCTGTAGGAGTCACTAATGATACAGCCACCCCCTAAGTCATCACTAGAGCAAACACCTGTTTGTCTGAATTGTTTGTGTTTTGCTAAAATCATGCGAGTCAATGAATGAATAAAAAATAGAATGAGGTCTTAGGCAGTCTCAGAGAAAAAATATCAACACAGACAGACTTTCAACAACCAGAGGACAAAGTGCCAGTCAGTCTATGTATGTCTGTGTTGTTCATGCGTTTCATGTGTCCATGGTGCACATATTTCCCATTCATACATATGGTAGTAAACAACAGCTTCTGTGTGCCTATGATAGCAACTGACATGTTTTATTTTTTGTTTTGTTTGTTGAGTATATCTAGTGAAGGAAAAAAAGGCAGGTCCGTGTGTGTTTATGTGTCTGTGTGTGTCCGTGTGTGCTCTCGCATACCAATTAATTGCACCTGACCTTCAGATGCACATATATCTGTCACATCATTAATGCATGTGCAGCGGGGTTCCGCTACAACGTTTAGGCCAATGAGTGCCTTGCATACAAATGGAGTTGTAAACAATAATAGTAACAATATGTAACCATACAGTCCATGGAATCTGACTTGGATTGTATTTGAAATGTTTCATTTCATTTCCTGGGAATATTGTGCATAGGCAACACAAACACAGCATTTAGCTACTAGAGTTCTACAGTTTTATTTCCCATAACCTTTTTAAGTCCAGATTAGATGCAGCAGTGAACACTGAAATCTTTGCAAATGTTGCAGTGCTTCTTGAGCTTTCTCTTTGACAACCAAAAACAAAGATCTACCGTTCACTTTTCAGGTACTACCTTTCACTCATATTCATTGCTGAGTACATATGAAATTCAAGGCATTGGCTTATCAATGCACGATAAACTCTAATCTGGTGTATTCATGCATGAAAAGGTGTTGGTGTGGAACTTGATATCAGAAGTAACTAGAACATTCAAAAGTAGAAGTGAAGTTTGAGGGATGGGAACTGACACATGCCCTCACCCTATCGTTAAGAATCACTTGCCTTCTCCATCACCATACAAAAAATTAAAGTCCAATTGTCGGGAAGTAATCAACACAAATGCATCAACAAATGAGTCTGCCACGACTGAAAGTGTGACGAGATGGTCACACATACACATTCATATGCAAAACACGTATATCGTCTTTGCACAGAGTGGAGAAACACAATATCAAAGGAAGAACACATTCATCCTCCAGGTCTTGCCACCAGGCACCTTTCGGTTCTCCAGCCTGACTCTGGTGCACAGTTGCTGGGATACAGGAGAGCCACTCCCCATATACATAGAGGACGCTAAGAAGTGGATGAGAAATACATTTACTGGATCTCCATGCTGCTCATACATATTTTAAGGTCAAAGCCATAAAGCTATTTTTCTCCCTCTTTTAGTGTGTATCTGTGAATACGTCCACAGTGTGTATGACCCGGTTCACCCACACTTCCATCCTCTATCTTTTATTTATCTCTACAGTAACATGTCACTGCAGTCTTATGTTGCCTAAAATAGAGGTACCTAATAAAGATTGATTAGGCAGCTGTATACAAACACACCTTATCAACTTGTGTTGTCAATATCTGTCAGACAGTGCAAAACTTACTGTAACAAGGGGGATTCAAACACTAAAGAATTACGAAAGATATATTCATGCAGCATTTGAAGCAGCCAAGAAGTACATTAAGAAATGCAGTCAGCTGTGCAGCAAATGTTGACCTGCTGCAAAGGACCTGTGTTATGGCTGCCAGAGGCTGCATTACATCAACTCTGCTCTCAATCCACCTCCTCCCCTCCTGTTTCTCTCTCGTGTTGGCTTCTCCCCTCCACACATACACAATCTTTAGACACATAAGCCTGATGTTTAATCAGATAACCATACACACAGCCATCCACACCCCCAGAGGCTCATACCACCTCATGTCACCTACCATCCCCTCTTTCTCCACACAGAGCTGGTCTAGACCCCTGGTTCTATAAATAGCAAGTAGCACCCATGTCTACCACTATCAGCAAATTGGGTATTGAGCAGCCATACCTCCAAATACGGATCATGACATCATGATTATCACATGAAATCCTCTTATTTAACTGCAATTACAGATAATGGAGTTTTCACATTTCCAAATGTCATTTCATATTGTCAGAAAGCAAAGGTGAAAAAGTGAATTTTTTTGAGTGTTGAGTTCTGGCAAATACCAAGATTTTTTTATGCCCCAATCTGTAGTATTGTCTCTTCTTTCTTCTCACATTTTTTGAATTACTCATGCAATACTCATGTACAAAATGCCTATGGAGCAGGACAATTTAAGTCAAATGATGAGTGTTGTCAATGCAAATTAAATGTATTACTGTACAAAGGACTATATTTTTCTTGTGGAGTGGTGGCAATTCTGACTTGAGCCGTCACCGAGTTAAAAAAGACAAAACGTTATTATACCCTGTATATATCTTAGACATACAAAGAATTGATAATACAATCTAGATTAGTAAATCAACAGCTGTTAATAGCAATGTTGGCTATGCAGCAATAGCAACATTTTCAGTCCTGAGAAAATGAGGAGTAGTTTTTTTTTTTTTTTTTAATGACAGCACACAATTAGAAGGGGAAAAAAAGAACAAGTAGCCAACTTAGATTCAGCATAATCTTTCCAGCTGGAATTAGCATGTTCTCCCTGTGCCTACGGTGCTCCACCGTCCTCCCACAGTTCAAAGACGTGCACGTTAGGTTGAATGGTGACTCTAAATTGCCCATAGTTGTAAATGTGAATGTGTGAAAATTTGTCTCTATACTCCAGCTACAGAGTGGTGACCCTGCATAGATAAGTGGAATAGATGGATGAACAAATGAATATGGGAGGCACAATGACAATGGGTACTGTTAGTACCGGCATTACAAAATCCATTAGGCTACATTTCATTACCAGATCACCAACAAAGATAAAAACCTGCAAACTAAAGGTCCATGTTCTAGGAGAAACTACAGAGGATGGGAGCAGCTAAGTCCACAGAGATCAGGGGCCTCATTTATAAAACTGTGCGTAGGAAAGATCACTACAGGTGGCGTACGGAGGAAACACAGAAAACGCGTGCGCACAAAAGCTTTCAGATTTATAACGGAGTGCGCATGCACGTCCTACGCCTGTTTCCATTTATAAATCACAATCAATTCTAAAGGGTCAGGGTCAGGCATGCTGGCCTTGATAGCTCCTAAATCTAAAAATCAATAAAATCACAAAAAAGTGCTGTGCAAAGACCAAGAATACATGAAGTAATGGATGAAGAGACCTCTTGTGATGTGCAGTTTGAAGCATGAGCAATAAGCAGTAAATAATGCATAGGGAGAATAGTATGTGTGGACAGCAGGGAAAGCAAAAGAAGATGGAAACTACAGTATGGAGAGAAATACACGGTAGATAAGGAAACAAGCATATCTGTATACTTTACTTGAGAAAATAGAATATATATATATATATATATATATTTTTTTTTTTGATTTTCAGGCTGTGATGATGACAAGATTGTCTTATTGTAGCTACACTAAATAAAATGTGCCAGATTGTAGTCTTTATCTAACAGCTATAGTACAGACATAGCTGAAGATTAATGTTGTTTTATACTTAGTATCTGCTTCCTAGCCTTTTACAGTATATTACTATTTTCTTTTCTTTTTTGAATTAGTCGCATTCATAGTTAAGGCAATTTTCCAGGGAGAGGCTGTGCCCTTTGTCTGCAGGTTTTGTGTGGGCAAACCTCACATCTGGCTTGCTATTCAAGGCCAGTGAAGTAGCAGTTTGATCAAAGACGGTTTATAAACCAAGACCTTTCATGATGAGTCAGCTTCATAGACTGTAAAAAGAATGGACGTAGCGTCCGTGACGTCACCCATTGGTTTTGGGGAGTCGTTTTTGTGACTCAAATATGGCGGCCTGAACAGCGCCATGTTGGATTGGCCGGCCGAGAACCCGCCCACTGGCCTCGAAGCAGCTGTCCACGGAGCTGCTCGGACCTGTCACTCAACGTTTCCGCGCCCTAATTGGCCAGAGTTTTAACCTTATAACAGTAAAATGGTAGAGTTAAAAAAAAATTCACCCCCCTCAGAGTGTGTGCGGGGGTAGAAACTATCGATTGAGACGAAAAAACGTTCTGACACCAGGCTTTTAACATGTTTACTGAGGATGTAAAGTCGGCGATTTTAACATGGGGGTCTATGAGGAATGCTCCCTTCTGACACCAGCCCCCAGAGGAATCCGAGGGGATTGCAGTTTTTTGAACGCGGAAGTGAGCTTCACTTCTCAGACCGACAACTGCCCCCTTGGTCAGCTTCCTGTATGCATGTCACGTGGCAAAGATATTAAATAAATGGAAAGATACTCCATGAGCGGCTGCTCCAATGATATGAAATGGTATACACTTCCTGTCTCTCTAAGTGGGCGTGGCCAACCGTCACCCCACCTCGTCTGTGAACGTGTGTGTGGATTTATACAATTTTTAGGTAGATGAAAGTGAGATATTTATATTTTCTTATGATAACATTAAATATTTACACTACTAACAGTAATATTTAGCATGCCAAAAATAATTTAAATAATTTTCACGGGAGTTCGCGGCCGTTTGTTTGACGTTGCCTAGGAGATCGGTGCCAAATCTCGCAAGAGTGTGTCGTAGAGACAGAGACAGGTCTGGAACAAAGTGGATTTTCTCCGGATCTCTCCGTCTGAAAATTACCATTTCGGTGTCAAACTGTTCAGAAGAGATGTGGCTTGTGAAAAATGAGTCCAAAATTTGCTTCAGTGACCGTGGGGAGAAAGGCCCGACCATAATCGGTGTTCACATTAAATTGTCCCATAGGAATCAATACACTCCAAGCTGCCTCTGGTCTCTCTAAAGGGGCGTGGCCGAAAATGATTTAAATTATTTTTGGCATGCTAAAAATGACTGTTAGTAGTGTAAATATTTAATGTTATCATAAGAAAATATAAATATCTCACTTTCATCTACCTAAAAATTGCATAAATCCACACACACGTTCACAGACGAGGTGGGGTGACGGTTGGCCACGCCCATTTAGAGAGACAGGAAGTGTATACCATTTCATATCATTGGAGCAGCCGCTCATGGAGTATCTTTCCATTTATTGAATATCTTTGGTTTGATTTGACAAAGCATGAGCAAGTTCTTGGCCAGAATAATTGACATGTTAGCCTACTCATTACAACAACAGTATGCAGCTATCCCTAGTTTTTCTGACAAAACTGATGGACCAGGTCCTACTGGTATGTAACAAGCCGACAGCCACTCTGATGTTTTGAAAATACAGTAGTTATTTACTACAATGGCCAGTGCAAAATTTGGTCATTGTAGGCTAATGTTTCATGTTACCTGCAGGTTAGCTTAAAGCAGTACTAAAGAACTTTCAGTTTTGGTTGAGTTTGGCGGCGCCTGTGGACCAAAGTAGTAGTGTTTTGCCTGAAGGAAGACTCCATTTCCCATGAACACTAGCGTGAAGCCCTGTAAATATCCTGCATTAAAATTAACAGAAGACATCAAAACTAAGTTTCTGTTTCCAGTGGATCATTTCAAAGTGAAAACACAAACATAATCCATTGCTAAAGTGCCGTTTTTCCTGTTCCCTCCTTGTTGTGACTCGCAAAAGTGAGAGCAGGGTTCCTACCATGCTCCTCAAAGTTGCTTAGTGCCAGAGAAAGAGATACAGACCCCCTCAGGCCATGACAGAGGTGTCATTCAACTTGTTGTAAGTCGATGTATCATCACAAAAGTTATGAAAATATTTTATGAAGGTTGAAAAGTTCCTTAGTGTTGGTTTAAGGGCAAAACCCTCCACACACATCCCCAGACGTCCCAGCGGGCACTGGGCATCAAAGTAAGTAACCAGAAAGACTGGCTAATGTCAGACGGTATACAGAAACGAAAACTGACAGCAGGCATAATTTAGCAAATGTTGGGCACGACCTTTGTCTCGATATTCTGGTAACTTGATGTCACAACCGAAATTGAACCAAATAGGCTACCTGCGTTTTGATAATAATAATAACTAGAAAAAACATTTCCAAGAATGGAAATGGTGTGAATGCTGAAAGCAATGCTGAATGAGCTGAAGAAAGAAAGAAAGAAAGATTGAAAGAAAGAAGAGAGAAAAAAAGAAAAGGACAGAAGGAAAGAAAGAAAATGGGAAGGGTAGATGGAGAAAGAAAGAAAGAAAGAAAGAAAGAAAGAAAGAACAAAAGGACAGAAAGAAAGAAAAAGACACAGAGAGAAGAGTAGATAGAGAAAGAAAAAGGTAAGAAAAACAGAATAATAGAAGATAAAGAGAAAAGAAATTGGGGTGGATAAATGGAAGAGAGAGATATACAGAGAGTGGTACAAAGAAAGAAAGAAAGAAAGAAATGGGGTAGAAACAAAGAAAGAGAAAAGGAGTAGAAAGAAAGAAAGAACAAAAGGACAGAAAGAAAGAAAAAGACACAGAGAGAAGAGTAGATAGAGAAAGAAAAGGGTAAGAAAAACAGAATAATAGAAGATAAAGAGAAAAGAAATTGGGGTGGATAAATGAAAGAGAGAGATATACAGAGAGCGGTACAAAGAAAGAAAGAAAGAAAGAAATGGGGTAGAAACAAAGAAAGAGAAAAGGAGTAGAAAGAAAGAAAGAAAAGGACAGAAGGAAAGAAAGAAAATGGGAAGGGTAGATGGAGAAAGAAAGAAAGAAAGAAAGAAAGAAAGAAAGAACAAAAGGACAGAAAGAAAGAAAAAGACACAGAGAGAAGGGTAGATAGAGAAAGAAAAAGGTAAGAAAAACAGAATAATAGAAGATGAAGAGAATAGAGAATGAATGAAAGGGGTAGTAAGAAAGAAGGAAAGAAATTGGGGTGGATAAATGAAAGAGAGAGTTATACAGAGAGCGGTAGGTAGAAAGAAAGAAAGAAAGAAAGAAAGAAATGGGGTAGAAACAAAGAAAGAGAAAAGGAGTAGAAAGAAAGACAGAAAGAAAGAAACAAATAAGTAAAAAGAAATGGGGTAAAAGAAAGAAAGAAAGAAAGAAGAAAAAGAGAGAAGGGGATGATAGATAGAAAGAGGTAGATGGATGGATGGATAGAGAGGGAAATATAGAAAGAAGTTATGTAAAATACAAATGAAGGAGTAAAAGAAAGAAAGAAAGAAAAAGAGAAAAAAGAGGGTTTGAAAAAAGAAATAGATAGATAGATAGATAGATAGATAGATAGATAGATAGATAGATAGATAGATAGATAGATAGATAGATAGATAGATAGATAGATAGATAGATAGATAGGAAGGACACATGTTAAAAGCTGCGTCCTATATCCTAGGCTCCACCTGTAATTACACTACTGTTTATAGAGGTGGAAAGGTTAAATGTCTGAACTGAAATTCATGAGAAAAAAATGAATTGTTGGAGATGTTTACATCAAAAGTATAAAATAATTGAGAGCCTGATGATTTTGAGCTGAAAACCTGTGTGTGTGTCTGGGTGTGTGAGTCTGACGGTCTCTCTGTCTGCGTGTACATGTGCACAAAGTAAAATAGTTGATAAGTGCCACAGAACTCCTCCCTCCCTAATGATCTGATTGATTACACCTGCGTGGCAGCCTGCCCTCAGAAGTTACCATGGTGACTACCATGCTTACATTTTACTGTGTGGAACAGTGTTGTGTTGTGTCTGTTTGTGTATGTGTGCATGTGTGACTGTGTGTGAGTGTCTCTGTGTGTCTGTCTGTGTGAGTGTGATGCCTGTGTTTGTGCGTGGACATCCTCTGTCAGTCTGGTTTATCATGTGTCTGTGTGGGGCTGTTTTTAAAAACATCTTAACGAGCGGCCAGGCTGCACCTGCACTGTTCTATCTATAGACTTTGATAACGAGCTGGCTGCTACAGCTGGACCAACTGCACTACACAGAGCAGAGCAGAGAGATTTGAGCTCTGTGCAGCTTCCCAAAACAGCCCAGTAAAAGAGAACCGTACCTCTTATCAGAATGTGGCCATGACTACTGGGGCAAGGAGACCTTCCTGAGCACATTGATGTGCATTAAATGTTTGTAGGGCAAAAACTTTTCTTGCCGTCGCAGGGTAGAAAAGGGGGGCATTTCTGTTTTTCTAAAAAAACAGCTCCTACTTTTATATTGAAGTCAATGAGCCACTGGAGCGGGTCTAGCTGCACAATTAGGCTCATTGAGACAATTCTGTAAGTCTGTCTGCTGTTTTGAGCACATCAAATGAGACACGACAAGTGTGGCTACAAACCGGTGAGGAAATCATGTGTCTAGAGTTTAATTTGTGGCCGTGCTGGCAATTTATCCAGAAAAAATCCAGGATGTTTTTTCGATACCTCTCACTCTAACGATGATGTCACTCACTCTAAGCCCTGCTCGTTAAGCGCAATACACAACCATTATAAAGTTGGATTTTGTCGAAAATTTTAATGATTTTAAAACGGCCACATATCAGAAACTGTTGAAGATATTAATAAGCTGAGTAATATGTGAATAGATTAAAAGTTTGTCTACAATTTAAAAGACAAATGGAGTCTGTGGGAGAAAGTATGCTGAAGTTTTAGAGGTTCAAAGTAGTAAGAAGATTTTAAAAGTTTGAAGACGTTTTCAATGCATTCCTATGGGAAAAAATTTGCAGAAAAAGTTAAATATTTTAAAAAGTATAAATAGTTAAAAAGAGAAAAGTAATGCCGATAAAGTTCAAAAAAAGCTGCACGTTTTGATATATGAATTGTTGAAATCGCACAAAGTATGAAGGACTAGTTAAAGACCGTAAAAAGGAGGAAGAAGTAAGAATAAACTAGAAAAAGCATTTCCAAGAATGGAAATGGTGTGACTGCTGATAGCAACTGAACGCTGTTGCAGAATTAGCAAATAGTGCAAGCTGTGATCACCATACAAATGTTTGACCAAGGTCAGAATCGAACCCACATCCTCATGGTCATTAGACTTCCACTCTGCCTCTAGGCCACAGTGCACACACAGTTGCAGAGACTGTTGTCTGTTAATGATCTGCACACTGTCAACATCAAGAAAGCTTGAGAGTCAAGCTTGAATGACTTAGAATGAAAATGTCTGTGAATTTCAGGCTGAGCACTAACCATATGGCCACAGAGAACCTGAGTTACAATGAGCTTTATACTATGAGGAATCAAAGACTGTCCAATGACAGCTGAACAATTGGAATCAAAAGTCAAGCAATGAAGTGAAAAGACTGAGGCAGGAATCGAACCCATGACCATATGATCACTAAACCTTTACTCTGCCACTCGGCTACAGAGAGCACACTGCTTTCAAAACTGTTGTCATTCATTGTAATGTGATGATGTGCTGCAAACTGGTATGAGTAATCAAGGAGATAACAAACACCTGTAACCAATTGAAGGCGGGGGAGGAGAGCAGAATTCAACATAACATAACAAGAGCTCTTCCCTTGGATTCGAACCAGTGACCTTAGGGTTGGCAAGCATCCACCCTAACCCCTACACTACAGTGGAGTTGTGAAGAAGAGAGGTTGAGACTTTGATGAATGTGAGATTTTTTGTGAAAAAGTTAAATATTTTAAAAAGTATAAATAGTTAAAAAGAGAAAAGTAATGCCGATAAAGTTCAAAAAAAGCTGCACGTTTTGATATATGAATTGTTGAAATAGCACAAAGTATGAAGGACTAGAAGAAGACCGTAAAAAGGCGGAAGAAAATGGCCAAACAGAAGAACAATAGTGTGACTGCTTCAGCAGTCACACTAACTAGAAAAAGCATTTCCAAGAATGGAAATGGTGTGACTGCTGATAGCAACTGAACGCTGTTGCAGAATTAGCAAATAGTGCAAGCAGTGATCACCATACAAATGTTTGACCAAGGTCGGAATTGAACCCACAACCTCATGGTCATTAGACTTCCACTCTGCCTCTAGGCCACGGTGCACACACAGTTGCAGAGACTGTTGTCTGTTAATGATCTGCACACTGTCAACATCAAGAAAGCTTGAGAGTCAAGCTTGAATGACTTAGAATGAAAATTTCTGTGAATTTCAGGCTGAGAGCAGCAGTTTCAACATGAAGCAAGTTATCAGAAGTCAACAGAGGACAACTGGGAAAATAATTCACTATAATTGTTGTTGAGGCAAGAATTGAACCAGCAACCTTCAGGTCTCCAGACCAGCAAGCTAACCACTAGGCTACAGACAGAGACAGTATGTGAGGGGTAAAGAAAACCTTTGATAAGAGGATCACTGGCTTCTGCTTAAAAAAAAAAGTAAGGAATCGAACCCATGACCTCATGATCAATAAACCTTTACTCTGCCACTTCGCCACAGAGAGCACAGACATAAGCATGTTTCAGACAGAGTTGTGGAGAATTCTCAGCATTGGGCTGAATGAGAGCAGAGAGCTCCCTGGCTGCATTTAAAAAATATTTAAAATTATTATCTAAGTCTCTTTGCATTTTTGACCAGAATTTTAGCCAGAAGACAAGTGTGGCTACAAAACTGGAGAAAATAATTTGTCTAGAGTTTAATTTGCAGAAAAAGTTAAATATTTTAAAAAGTATAAATAGTTAAAAAGAGAAAAGTAACGCCGATAAAGTTCAAAAAAAGCTGCACGTTTTGATATATGAATTGTTGAAATAGCACAACACCTAACACACTAACCATATGGCCACAGAGAACCTGAGTTACAATGAGCTTTATACTATGAGGAATCAAAGACTGTCCAATGACAGCTGAATAATTGGAATCAAAAGTCAAGCAATGATGTGAAATGACTGAGGCAGGAATCGAACCCGTGACCATATGATCACTAAACCTTTACTCTGCCACTCGGCTACAGAGAGCACACTGCTTTCAAGACTGTTGTCATTCATTGTAATGTGATGATGTGCTGCAAACTGGTACGAGTAATCAAGGAGATAACAAACACCTGTAACCAATTGAAGGCGGGGGAGGAGAGCAGAATTCAACATAATATAACAAGAATTCTTCCCTTGGATTCGAATCAGTGACCTTAGGGTTGGCAGGCAGTTACCCTAACCCCTACACTACAGAGGAGTTGTCAAGAAGAGAGGTTGAGACTTTGATGAATGTGAGATTTTTCAATGATGCTTAAAACAAAAATAAATTAATATAAATTAGCCACACCAAGTAAGAAGAGGACTTTTTTGTGACCTGTGACTATTTTTTGGTGAATTCAAATGAATTAAAAAGCACTTAACAGCAAGTTACAAAGTTGAGCTCCTTCTCCTGCTGATGTGAAAAAAATGCATTGAGCTTAATGAGAGCAGAGAGCTCCCTGGCTGCATTTAAAAAATATTTAAAATTATTATCTAAGTCTCTTTGCATTTTTGACCAGAATTTTAGCCAGAAGACAAGTGTGGCTACAAAACTGGAGAAAATAATTTGTCTAGAGTTTAATTTGTGGCCATGCTGACAGTTTAGCCAGAAAAACTCTAGAATGTTTTTTTGCCTCTCTCCACTCTGACACCACTCTGGCTCTGCTCGTTAGACGCAATACACACACATTATAAAGCTGAAAAAAATCAGAAAAAGTTAAATATTTGAAAAAGTATAAATAGTTAAAAAGAGAAAAGTAATGCCGATAAAGTTCAAAAGAAGCTGCACGTTTTGATATATGAATTGTTGAAATAGCACAAAGTATGAAGGACTAGAAGAAGACCGTAAAAAGGCGGAAGAAAATGGCCAAACAGAAGAACAATAGTGTGACTGCTTCAGCAGTCACACTAACTAGAAAAAGCATTTCCAAGAATGGAAATGGTGTGACTGCTGATAGCAACTGAACGCTGTTGCAGAATTAGCAAATAGTGCAAGCAGTGATCACCATCGAATGTTTGACCAAGGTCGGAATCGAACCCACAACCTCATGGTCATTAGACTTCCACTCTGCCTCTAGGCCACAGTGCACACACAGTTGCAGAGACTGTTGTCTGTTAATGATCTGCACACTGTCAACATCAAGAAAGCTTGAGGGTCAAGCTTGAATGACTTAGAATGAAAATTTCTGTGAATTTCAGGCTGAGAGCAGCAGTTTCAACATGAAGCAAGTTATCAGAAGTCAACAGAGGACGACTGGGAAAATAATTCACTATAATTGTTGTTGAGGCAAGATTTGAACCAGCAACCTTCAGGTCTCCAAACCAGCAAGCTAACCACTAGGCTACAGACAGAGACAGTATATGAGGGGTAAAGAAAACCTTTGATAAGAGGATCACTGGCTTCTGCTTAAAAAAAAAAGTAAGGAATCGAACCCATGACCTCATGATCAATAAACCTTTACTCTGCCACTTCGCCACAGAGAGCACAGACATAAGCATGTTGCCATTGTAATGTGATGATGTGCTGCAAACGGTGGCAGAAGCAATTAATGCGTCTCTTAACAAACACCTGTAACCAACTGGACTACAGACAGAGTTGTGGACAACTCTCAGCATTGGGCTGAATGAGAGCAGAGAGCTCCCTGGCTGCATTTAAAAAATATTTAAAATTATTATCTAAGTCTCTTTGCATTTTTGACCAGAATTTTAGCCAGAAGACAAGTGTGGCTACAAAACTGGAGAAAATAATTTGTCTAGAGTTTAATTTGCAGAAAAAGTTAAATATTTTAAAAAGTATAAATAGTTAAAAAGAGAAAAGTAATGCCGATAAAGTTCAAAAAAAGCTGCACGTTTTGATATATGAATTGTTGAAATAGCACAACACCTAACACACTAACCATATGGCCACAGAGAACCTGAGTTACAATGAGCTTTATACTATGAGGAATCAAAGACTGTCCAATGACAGCTGAATAATTGGAATCAAAAGTCAAGCAATGATGTGAAATGACTGAGGCAGGAATCGAACCCATGACCATATGATCACTAAACCTTTACTCTGCCACTCGGCTACAGAGAGCACACTGCTTTCAAGACTGTTGTCATTCATTGTAATGTGATGATGTGCTGCAAACTGGTATGAGTAATCAAGGAGATAACAAACACCTGTAACCAATTGAAGGCGGGGGAGGAGAGCAGAATTCAACATAACATAACAAGAGTTCATCCCTTGGATTCGAACCAGTGACCTTAGGGTTGGCGAACGGCCACCCTACCCCCTACACTACAGTGTAGTTGTGAAGAAGAGAGGTTGAGACTTTGATGAATGTGAGATTTTTCAATGATGCTTAAAATAAAAATAAATGAGTATACATTAGCCACACCAAGTAAGGAGAGGACTTTTTTGTGACCTGTGACTATTTTTTGGTGAATTAAAATGAATTAAAAAGCACTTAACAGCAAGTTACAAAGTTGAGCTCCTTCTCCTGCTGATGTGAAAAAAATGCATTGAGCTGAATGGGAGCAGAGAGCTCCCTGGCTGCATTTAAAAAATATTTAAAATTATTATCTAAGTCTCTTTGCATTTTCGACCAGAATTTTAGCCAGAAGACAAGTGTGGCTACAAAACTGGAGAAAATAATTTGTCTAGAGTTTAATTTGTGGCCGTGCTGACAGTTTAGCCAGAAAAACTCTAGAATGTTTTTTTGCCTCTATCCACTCTGACACCACTCTGGCTCTGCTCGTTAGACGCAACACACACACACATTATAAAGCTGAAAAAAATCAGAAAAAGTTAAATATTTGAAAAAGTATAAATAGTTAAAAAGAGAAAAGTAATGCCGATAAAGTTCAAAAAAAGCTGCACGTTTTGATATATGAATTGTTGAAATAGCACAAAGTATGAAGGACTAGAAGAAGACCGTAAAAAGGCGGAAGAAAATGGCCAAACAGAAGAACAATAGTGTGACTGCTTCAGCAGTCACACTAACTAGAAAAAGCATTTCCAAGAATGGAAATGGTGTGACTGCTGAAAGCAGCTGAACACTGTTGCAGAATTAGCAAAAAGCGCAAGCAGTGATCACCATACAAATGTTTGACCAAGGTCAGAATCGAACCCACAACCTCATGG
This sequence comes from Trachurus japonicus, assembly GCF_045865225.1. NCBI lineage: Eukaryota > Metazoa > Chordata > Actinopteri > Carangiformes > Carangidae > Trachurus > Trachurus japonicus. Next base: position 9,543,399 of record NC_140927.1, on the reverse strand, counting down.
TCAGTAGACTTCCACTCTTCCTCTAGGCCACAGTGCACACACAGTTGCAGAGACTGTTGTCTGTTAATGATCTGCACTCTGTCTCACTCTGAAGTTAACGAGCCCAAAGCTGCACCTGTTGGAAACACTGTCAACATCAAGAAAGCTTGAGAGTCAAGCTTGAATGACTTAGAACGAAAATTTCTGTGAATTTCAGGCTGAGAGCAGCAGTTTCAACATGAAGCAAGTTATCAGAAGTCAACAGAGGACGACTGCGAAAATAATTCACTATAATTGTTGTTGAGGCAAGATTTGAACCAGCAACCTTCAGGTCTTCAGACCAGCAAGCTAACCACTAGGCTACAGACAGAGACAGTATGTGAGGGGCAAAGAAAACCTTTGATAAGAGGATCACTGGCTTCTGCTTAAAAAAGAAGTAAGGAATCGAACCCATGACCTCATGATCAATAAACCTTTACTCTGCCACTTCGCCACAGAGAGCACAGACATAAGCATGTTGCCATTGTAATGTGATGATGTGCTGCAAACGGTGGCAGAAGCAATTAATGCGTCTCTTAATGAACACCTGTAACCAATTGAGGGTGGGGGAGGGGAGCAGAATTCAACATCACATAACAAGATTGCTCAGCCTGGATTCGAACTACTGACCTTGGGGTTGGCAAGCGGCCACCTTACCAACTGGACTACAGACAGAGTTGTGGAGAACTCTCAGCATTGGGCTGAATGAGAGCAGAGAGCTCCCTGGCTGCATTTAAAAAATATTTAAAATTATTATCTAAGTCTCTTTGCATTTTTGACCAGAATTTTAGCCAGAAGACAAGTGTGGCTACAAAACTGGAGAAAATAATTTGTCTAGAGTTTAATTTGCAGAAAAAGTTAAATATTTTAAAAAGTATAAATAGTTAAAAAGAGAAAAGTAATGCTGATAAAGTTCAAAAAAAGCTGCACGTTTTGATATATGAATTGTTGAAATAGCACAACACCTAACACACTAACCATATGGCCACAGAGAACCTGAGTTACAATGAGCTTTATACTATGAGGAATCAAAGACTGTCCAATGACAGCTGAATAATTGGAATCAAAAGTCAAGCAATGATGTGAAATGACTGAGGCAGGAATCGAACCCATGACCATATGATCACTAAGCCTTTACTCTGCCACTCGGCTACAGAGAGCACATTGCTTTCAAGACTGTTGTCATTCATTGTAATGTGAGGATGTGCTGCAAACTGGTACGAGTAATCAAGGAGATAACAAACACCTGTAACCAATTGAAGGCGGGGGAGGAGAGCAGAATTCAACATAACATAACAAGAGTTGTTCCCTTGGATTCAAACCAGTGACCTTGGGGTTGGCAAGCAACCACCCTAACCCCTACACTACAGTGGAGTTGTGGAGAAGAGAGGTTGAGACTTTGATGAATGTGAGATTTTTCAATGATGCTTAAAATAAAGAGAAATTAGTATAAATTAGCCACACCAAGTAAGAAGAGGACTTTTTTGTGACCTGTGACTATTTTTTGGTGAATTAAAATGAATTAAAAAGCACTTAACGGCAAGTTACAAAGTTGAGCTCCTTCTCCTGCTGTTGTGAAAAAAATGCATTGGGCTGAATGAGAGCAGAGAGCTCCCTGGCTGCATTTAAAAAATATTTAAAATTATTATCTAAGTCTCTTTGCATTTTTGACCAGAATTTTAGCCAGAAGACAAGTGTGGCTACAAAACTGGAGAAAATAATTTGTCTAGAGTTTAATTTGTGGCCGTGCTGACAGTTTAGCCAGAAAAACTCTAGAATGTTTTTTTGCCTCTATCCACTCTAGCACCACTCTAGCTCTGCTCGTTAAACGCAACACACACACATTATAAAGCTGAAAAAAATCAGAAAAAGTTAAATATTTGAAAAAGTATAAATAGTTAAAAAGAGAAAAGTAATGCCGATAAAGTTCAAAAAAAGCTGCACGTTTTGATATATGAATTGTTGAAATAGCACAAAGTATGAAGGACTAGAAGAAGACCGTAAAAAGGCAGAAGAAAATGGCCAAACAGAAGAACAATAGTTTTGAGATTTGAATAACAATAGTGTGAATGCCTCCAGCATTCACACTAATAAAGAAAATGGCCGAACCGAATAACAATAGTGTGAATGCTTCCAGCATTCACACTAATAATAGGCTATCACCTGCATCCTTGTTGTATGTTGTCCGGCTTCTTGTCCTTGTTAACTGCGGGTTAACTGCATTGCGACGCCTCTGGTTTAGCTAAACGTTTTCCTCACTTTAGGGTCTGGTCCATTTTTGTGGCAAAAAAAAGTTTAAAAATATATATTTCCCTCTTCTCGGTGACAGCGGGCAGTAAAAACACTCGACAGTAGGCTGATGTACCGTGGGGTACGCGAGCCTGTCCTAGCCCGGGTCAGTGAGGGACTACTCTACTCACTGCAAGTGCGTGTGCACCTGGCGTGAGCCTGATTACAGCAGGTGTGCAGATGGAAGACTGCAGCCCAGCACACGTGCAGCAATTACTCAACAAGCCCAACTACAACTCTCTTAACGTGGCAGGCGTATAGTAGCCTTCCAACAACAGGCATATTGCATCAGAAGGTGTTTTGTTGCAGTAAATAAAATATTCTGTCATCAGATGAAAACTAAATTCGTGAAAATAAGTCAATCAATCAAAAATAAATGCACGTTTGAGACTTCAGTGGGTAAAACCATAATCACTGATCTACTGTTCTACTAGGCTACTTGTCCCTGGGAAGAGATCACTGCAAATCAATACAAAGTTGGATTGTAATCACGTTAATCCTGTGATGAATCATGTCTATCTTATGGATGGTCTCACAGTGACCCATGGTATGTATTCAACGAAGCCTTATTGTCATTCTGGTCACGTAAAACCATGAAAGGAACAATAGGCTATGCAATGCTCAGGTTTAGTGTGAATAGTGCACCAATGAATAGATTAGGCTATAGACCTTTTTAGAGAGTATTCAAAGACAGGTGTGGCTCATTAGAAAACGCTCTGGTACACTAAATGGAATGGAGTCTTAATTAGTATCCTTGGTAACACCTGTATTTGTTTATACTCTCTGAAAAGGTCTATAGCCTAACTATAGTTTAATGACTATAGCCTAATGATATGAATCATGCTGTGGCCTTCACAGGCACCAGATTTTAACCCGCTATAGTAGCCTAGCTACTGTACTGATAAGCGATTTTGGACAGTGCTCTGGATTTGTAAGAATTATGTTTAGCAATGAGTCCGGAGACTGGATCAGGACTGCGCCAAACAGTGATGCTGCTCTTGCAACACATGGTGACCCGGCAACAACTTACCAAGACACTTCATGTTGTTTTCCTTAATCACTTTTGATTTAATACACACAGTTTCTCCTTGTGTGTGTTGTATGCATGCATACGAACTCTGCCTCTGCATCACCCAGGTGTTTTAGCACCTGTTCCCTGAGGCTAAATGTCAGGATGAGAGACAGTAGTGCAGAGAAAAGTAGAGCATTCCCATCACATTCATCCATTCCAATTTACTTTACAGACTCAGAGCACCCATCAAACAAACAGAGATACACGTGGCTTCCCCAACCAGTGTTTGAAGGAAGATATTTTGAGGTTGCTAACAAATTCCTTTGATCTTGTCAGGAGCAGCCCCAAACAAAAAAGAGGCATATCGGAACGTGGGTAGGAAAGAAGATGTTAAGGGGAGGACTGGAAGAGAAGATGAGGGGTTTCTGAATGTGTGAAATGAGTCGGAACCACACAATGGTTATATAACACATCACAGTCTCATTTATTTCTTATCAGAGACAATCTTGCCTTTATTTTCTAACCTAGCGTTTATTATTTATTGTGCCCATCAGGTCTGCTTAAGACCAAGGATTGAAAGACACAAAGACACAAGTTTAATCCAATATTCAAACATAGGTGAAAGAATGCCTCTTCTGCCGCTGACAACTAGCCTACATTCATTTAGTTGCAGGTTTTATCTGTTACAGTAACAAATTCATTTTAATGATGCATTTTAATCGGAACATAAAGGTTTATTATGGACCCTCATTAGTTGAAATTTACAGTAGTTGTTAAAATTGAAATTACATTGCCTTCATTTATTTATTTATTTATTTTTCCCACATGGAGATGGCACAAGCAGAAACACTGATCACAGTTGATATCACAAAAATGTTAGCATTAGAGTTGATTTGCTGAAAATTACTGCTGATGATGAGAGCAGTGACCATGAACGGAAACATTAAAGATGCAATGAATAAAACGAAAACAACAAGGGAAACTGTGGGGAACAACATACAAGGTTATGCAGGGAGTACACAGCCCCGTATTACAAAAGGCTGTACATGATTGCAACAGATCCAGGCAAAAACATTGAGTGCAGGTTCACCAGTAACTTTGCACATATCGTGGAGAGCACCAAATTTAGAATAGAATAGAGAAAATCTGAATGGGAAGTCTTGCTGTACTGTAAGTAGAAGGCATCTTTTTGGCAGGGAGCTGACAGGATCCTTTTCTAATGAATTAAAAAAGAACATATGGTTATGGGCTCTTACAGATAAAAATACATCATGTGACCCTAAGTGCCTGAGGCCTTCAAAAGGCGAAGGTTACACAAAGCGTCTTGAGGTTTGCCCATCAGATTTAATTTAGAATGTGTAAATTATCTTATATGGAACTAAATGAAATTGCTTGAGGTCTGGATTATGAAGAGCGTCTTTTCTGTTTTCCCTGAATTGAATCCCAATCAAACACAAAGTTGTAGGGTCAGGGAATTGTTGCTGCTAGATCCATATCTAATTGGGAGAGAGTCGTGAGAGGCCTCAAGTAGAATATTATAAAGAACAGAGGCCATGCCCTTATTCCTGTTATAAATGTGAAGCATATAATACTGTAAATAAGATGAACGGATAAGGCATAGTACAATGAAAGAACACTGGCTTTTAAAGATGACCAACTTTTTGGTCATCTTTAAAAGCTTTCTTATTCCAGCAACTGTAAAAAATAAAAAAATTAAGTGTCCACCAACCAGAGGGGCTGAAAGTTCAATGTGAGGCCTCGAGATCAAAGATGGTTCCATGTTGTATGGTTCACTGAGTGAGCATTTATAACGTTAGACTTAACATATTGTGATGGCATTTAAACCGGCAACCGGCTTCCAGCCGCCGTCCTTTGTTCAGGGTATCGCTGTGGTTGTGACGCGCTCCAATAAAACACAATCACTGCACTTCTTTGCACAATCTAAGCCTGGCCTTACTTGCTTTTTTCATGTATAGTCATCAAGTAGTATATGATACATAACCATCATGAATACAAAATAAAACAACAAGAAAAGACAGAAATTGTCTTGCTCTCTGTAGCAACTGATATTTATATCTGTGATATAAATATCCTTATCTACACGTACACCAATCTGTGATGTGCAGACGAGTGTATTATTCTTCATGATTTCATGCAATTCACACAAAACTGATGTGTGTGAAACTACGGATGTGTGTTGACAGTGTCGACAGTGTCTTGCGTCTATTCACACCTGAGCTTAGACCTGAGAAAGATGTTAATACCGGGTCTGACCAGGGTCATATACAGTACTGTAAGTTCCCTATTTGATAGATTCCCGTGCTCCATTGGCAAGACCTCAGCAAGCAGCAAGTCTGCACTGACTAGGGAGGGGCAGACTCACAAGGTGATATGACGTCATTACAGTAACATGATGTGCAAAGGAGTGACCAAAAAAACAGATCATGCAAATATTTTATTTCTAAGCACGTAAATTCTCACCCCACACACACACATACACACACACACACACACACACACCACATACATACGCATACGTGAGAAAGCTGTGTGGGAGCTTGGAAGTATGAGAACAAATGAATGAGCCTGGATAAGTTTCTCTCCCTGCTGAGTGTAGTGGGGTCATTTGTATGAGAGCGGTAGACTACACACTGTTATGTGTGTGGCTCGAGTATATTTGTACGCTTGCTTTGGCTGTGTGCATTTTTATTCATTTATATTACATCTCAAGTTTTATATGATTAACCACAGAAATGTTCCTATACTGCACAGTTTGCAGTTGCACCAGTTGTATATCAGGCAATACTTGATACAAATCTGTTTATAAATGAGATGAGTGTTGAACGCATGGCAATCTTCTCTGTATAAGTGTGGAGGAGGTGATTGTTGTGATTGTATGCTGGGGCTTAATGTCGTGCTTTCATGCAGCTATGGAGTTACAAACGAGCCATGTGTGGATGTACTATGTATGTGGTTTAACCTTTACAGCAGCAGGCATGTCAGTGAATCAGTCATGGCATCTCCATCATGCCTTAGGCAAGTAGGAGTGAACCAACTACTGCCCCCTCATTATTTCTGTGAGGAACCTACATTCACACATAGTTAGTTTTCAAAGCAAAACAAACAAGCATGTTTCCTAAAAATCTTGTTTCTATCATAGATTTGCTGGTGTCATCCATAGGCTGCAAGCAAATGTGGTTAGCCCGCACTCTGACCTTTTGGGTCAGATGTTTAACTGAATCCACTCATGAGGTAAATTGCATTTTCCTTGTCAGTTGAGTAGAACTTGAACACAGTGTTAACTGTAATGTTTGTAATGATGCAATATTTAATAGTTATTCTGCTATAGGCAACAACAGCATCAACTGCTGTTTATTTACTTACATTTTGTTGCATTTTTAAGGCAAGAGGTTAAGATGCTCTGTGACCAGCACTACCTCTTATAGGATAGAGAAGGTGGGCTGTATCGTAACGGAATGAATGTTGATGCTAAAACAAAACACTTCCTTTTGCCCTATGAGTGAACAGCAGCAAACATCGGCTATGCAGCAAAAGCAAAAATTACAAATTTAATTTTTTGCTTTCTGTAAAAAATGTAGACCATTCTCCAGATGGCGCCCCACATGTATGTTCATACTGTCTTACATTGCACGAGTCAGAATTTATATGATGGATCACAGTTAGTGACATTTGCCAACAATCGTCTGTATTATTAACTTCCTTCACAAACAGATAACATATTAATACTATATTTTGATTATAATTAGCCTGACAAGCCAGACTATAGCAAATATTTTTGCTGCCGCTAGGGGGCGTCTAGATTTCTAGGCTAGATTATAATAGTAACATGCACCAATGATCACGGAAGATGAACAAAGTATAACATTGAAGCAGAAGAGACAGATTCCATCTATCCTGTCTCTTACACACATAGGCTGTACTGTAACAAGGCATTTGTTGTTTAATTGAATTTCATCCAGAAAAAAATATCATGAGGAACCTTGGATCTTATAATGAGCTAAAATCAAAATGAAGACGAACACTCAACTCCATACTTTAGAGTAGTAGATGAGCTTTGTCTAGTGCTAGAGCTCTTAAGAGCAGAGGGATCCAATAACCACTCGGAGAGGCAAGGAAGAAGCCCCAGTGTTGGTTTTAAAGCTTACAGCACTGGAGTTTCAAGTGGATTGTTTTCCATAATTAGGTTTCAACTCAACAGTCTTTTTTATGAAAATGTGCATTACTGAAATTGACATTTCTCTAGAAGCATTGCGAATCTGTGATCTTCCATGTGGGACCTTGAGGGTTTAAAGTTCAAGAGCTGTACCTTCATACATATTAGCAGCCCTCGTGATAATAATAATAGTCTTCTGCTGGCTTTCTTTGGTTGTCTTTGTTAAGATATAAACGTATGAATGAGAATTTTCTTCTCAATAGAAGCCACACATCACACAAAGCCAAATTGCTATGGTGGTTGATCAAATGCTGCAAAATGAAAACAGACTTCATCAGAGTGAAGTGATGGAAAATCGAGTGAAATGAAGGGCTGTTTGAAAAGCTCACTCGATTATATTTGCACAGTGTGAGGTGAGGCAGACAGTCTGTTGTCACCTACAGAGCGAATAGACAAAGCATTATGTGAGCCCACACAAAATCAAACAGAAGATATTTCTTTTGGCATGATACAATAGTTGATGTTTTTGTACACATGGTGGACACTGATAGCCTGGCTCTCGCCAGACCCTTGTAGTTCCGCAAAACTACGCTGAGACTCTTGGGGGAGCTCCACACAAGGGTCTGGGACTGCTCCATAGGCGATTCATTTCAGAAGGCGGGGCCTTGTAAAAAAAATCTTGTATGTGATTGGATAAACCACTTGTCCGTTATCTTGAATGACGTGCTACTTCAGCCACTCACTGCGAGCTGCCATTGTTGTTTGCATAGGTTGTTTGACTCAAACAGTCGCTTCAGCGCTACGTCACACCTCAGAAAGTCCCGCCCGGCGATCCTGATCGGTTCATTATTTTTTGCTCCGGGGGAAGAAGTTTGCATTGGCCTCGAGTCCAGACCCTTGTGTGAAGCTGAGCGTAGCGCCTCTGGTGGAGCTTTGCGGAACTACAAGGGTCTGGCGAGAGCCAGGCTAGGACACTGAATCCCGAATACACAAACACACAGCACTTTAAAATCCTGTGTCTCACTTTACAGAACATCTCTCCTGCACTACTGCTTTTTTTCCTTTCCTCTCCTCTCAGACTGACATCAACTCCTCCTCAATTGATCGCATACTGTGGCTTCTGACAGGCAGCCGACACATGGTAATGTGAGACTAGCTGGAAGTCAACCCACTGAGTCATCACACCCATGGAGAGCTCATGGGGTCGCTGCAGAGGGGTAAGGTGATGTCATCATGCTGTCAAAGGAGAGCAACCAGAGGGAGGGAGAGGAGGGCCCAAGTTCCTGACCCCTGCAATACAGCGGTGAATTAAAAAAAAAAAAAGAGGAAGTTTTCTTCAACAAAGTACTTGCACCCCAACCTTTGGATTATTTTTATAAAACAATTTTGCTAATGGTTTATACTACTGTATAGGCTATAGGATTCACTGGGGCCTATGGTTGACAATTTCAATATTTACTCCTTCCCTTATAAAAGTAAGCACACTACTTATTACTCAGTAATTTTGTTGACTAATTTGTTGATTTAATTTATACTTTTTTAATTATTTATTTTATTAGGACATTTTATTTATTTACCTTTTCTGTATTATTAGTATTTTCATTATTATTTTTATTACTGCCATATGTTTAAAGTGTTGTATGAATACAAAAACCAATAAAGATATGTTTAAAAAAAAAAAAAAGTAAGCACACTGAAATTTTCACAAATGTGTTAGTTTCTGTAACAGCAGTCAAAATACGTATTGCATAGGTTATTTAGGTGTGTACGCATTAATGTGCTGATGCATACAACATGGGCTAATGTTCGTTAAATTACGATTGTGGATTACTAATTAGCACCTCTAACAGTCATGTATACAGTCACTTGTGTCCTATCTGTAGATAATAATAGGACAAAGGTTCAAGCAAGCTTGCATTAAGAGAAAAATCTGAATCTATTTAGGGAAAGCAGCTAAGATTTTCCATTAGCCAAATAAATCTATTCCTATTCAAAAAAAAATTGCATGTCATCTTGAACTATACTAGTCTAAACTGCGGTCATGCTAGCAAATCTGCTAAATCTTTACTTAGACAAAGTGGTGCTTTGAGCTAAATGCTAACATCAGCAGTTAATTCATGTACACCATCCAAGGTAAGCATGTGAGCATATACATTTGCTGAGTAGCACTAAACAGTGCAGCTGAGGCTGATGAGAATATAATTTTGCAAGTGAGGGAGGTTTATCAAAGGCTGAACTGGCAAGTGAAAAATTTGACCTGTTGGTGGGACTATAATAAAATCAGGTGATCACCATCGCAATCCATCTTAACAGATATTTCATTCTGGATCAAACTGGTGAACCAATCAAACCACGTGACCTAGAAACATTAAACCAGCATTGGTAAAAGTCATCAAAAACAACCGTGTTAGACACCAAAGACAAACAGAATCTAAAATGTTGAATCTTGTATTGCATTAGTATTACTAAATGTCTATTAGTGTTCCTGAAAGGTAGGCTTCAATATACGACACAAAGTAAGTATCCTTCCACAGTCTAAAATTAGCCATATCTGATTGTAATGGTGTTATGGGTAATCATCCACCCCCTTTTGAGATTACTCATTTATTAAAGGAGATTCAAATTGTGAATGGGGTCAATATATCTCAGCAGTGCACCTTTTAACAAGCTCCAAATCCCAAAATATTAAAAACTCTTAAAACCTCACCGGGTTCAGACATAGATTTTCAAATGCAGAGATCAAAGACCAGTAGAAGAAAATTGTTCTTTCTCTCTCACTGCGAACACAACAGTAAATGTCATGTGTATAGTGATAGTGATTGTTGTCTCTTAGAAACAAATTCACTATCAAAACGTGTTGCAAAACCTCTTAGGGAACTGTTCTGTGTGGATGTCTGGGTATAATGCATGTTTTTTGTTTTGACTCTGAATAACATACTCCAAAGACATTATGCACGCAGCCAAAATAGCATGTGAGTAAAAGTGTGCAATTTTTTGCAACTTATGTAGAGGTAATTTGGCTTTGCATGTGTATCAGCTGATTTACCCTGGTTGTACCTGAGTTGCTGCTGTTGTGCTCTAGCACAACTTATAAGATAAGGTTATTAAGAATATTTAGATGCCTCACAACGGAAGCACCATTTATGTTGTGCTCTGGCACAACTATAAGAAAAGTTATTACCCAGAGGGGTAACACTTTATTTTAAGGGGTCCTTGTTCCTGTGTAGTTACCTAATTAATTACAGTGTAATTACCTATGTAACTGCATGTAATAGCATGTACTTACATTGTAATTACATAGTGTATTTTGGTGTACTTACAGGTCCTTGTTACACTTGTAATAAGAAATGCTTGTTACAATACCTGGTCAAAGTGGCCTCTCTCTTTGGGGAAGGGGTACATCTGCAAGAAAAATGGGTGAAACCACAACCCATGTTGCCTGGGAAAACTTTTCCATCAATCTTCCTCCTGCCTCTTGAGTCTTGGAACATTTATGCTGTTTCACAACTTAGTCTATGTAACAGTTGTGTTAATACACCGTTGTTACACTTTGATACAGTGTAATAAGAACATTAAAGTGTACCTGCTGGGATACCTCAGTTCTTAACCATTAACTGCAATAACCAGTGTCTTCGATAGTGTACCACGTGTGCTGTTACACAACTTAGTATATGTAACAGTTGTGTTAGTACACCGTTGTTACTCTTTGATACAGTGGAATGAGCACATTAAAATAAAGTGTACCTGGGTCGGGATACCTCAACTCTTACAAATTAACTGCAATAACCAGTGTCTTTGTACTGTCTTTGAGGGTTAAAAAAGTGTGTGCTTTTGTTCAAAGAAACCACGTCCGAGTGAGTGGTCTTCTCTTTGGTTCAGAGAAACCGCGTCGAAGTGAGCGCTCGGCTCGTCAAGTCCAGCTATGTTGTGTTTTTTCTGTTGCATGCTCACTTCTCATGCTCGGGTGTAAAAGTGAGCACAGACGGCTAAACAGACTGCTAAATAATATTGTTGGACGCTTTTGCCTTGGGGAATGTCTATCTGTGAGTAGAATATGTCAATAGTGTTACATGATTGTGTATTTTTGTAATTAAGACATGATTAGTTATGTTTTCGGTAAATATACCTTGCTAGCTTTCAGTCTATGCTAACTCTTTTCATTTTGTTAATCTGGATGCTAATTGAAGTGTACCTATTCATGCAATGCTACTGTAAGTACTGTAAGTAAATTGTGTTTCTGTGATCATTTCAGTTTTATGGAGGAGAAATAGAGGACTCCATTAAAGGACAGGAAAAGATCAAGCCTTGTGGTTTTTTGGGGATAATAAAAATAAAGGACGATAAAGGAACACTGAAATGCATTTTTTTGAGTGTGTGGTTTATGCATACAGATTGCTGATGATGTTTTCAGTTCCATATGAATTGAGTTATCCAGCATTGTCTCATTTTCTGAAAAAATGCTATTCTAGTTATTGGTTTATGTAAAAATACTTGAGTACCAAGTTTCTGCATGATGTTACATGTAAGTATGTAGCGGGTACACTTTATTTTAATGTGCTCATTCCACTGTATCAAAGAGAAACAAGTGTGTACTAACACAATCGTTGCATATACTAAGTTGTGTAACAGCACACGTGGTACACTATCGAAGACACTGGTTATTGCAGTTAATGGTTAAGAACTGAGGTATCCCAGCAGGTACACTTTAATGTTCTTATTACACTGTATCAAAGAGTAACAACGGTGTACTAACACAACTGTTACATAGACTAAGTTGTGAAACAGCACAAGTGGTACAAGACTGAAGACACTGGTTATTGCAGTTAATGTTTAAGGACTGAGGTATCCCAGGTACACTTTATTTTAATGTGCTTATTACACTGTATCAAAGAGTAAGAACGGTGTACTAACACAACTGTTACATATACTAAGTTGTGTAACAGCACACTTGGTACACTATCAAAGACACTGGTTATTGCAGTTAATGTTTAAGGACTGAGGTATCCCAGCAGGTACACTTTATTTTAATGTGCTCATTCCACTGTATCAAAGAGTAACAACGGTGTACTAACACAACTGTTACATATACTAAGTTGTGTAACAGCACACGTGGTACACTATCGAAGACACTGGTTATTGCAGTTAATGGTTAAGAACTGAGGTATCCCAGCAGGTACACTTTAATGTTCTTATTACACTGTATCAAAGTGTAACAACGGTGTATTAACACAACTGTTACATAGACTAAGTTGTGTAACAGCATACATGTTCCAAGACTCAAGAGGCAGGAGGAAGATTGATGGAAAAGGTTGCCCAGGCAACATGGGTTGTGGTTTCACCCATTTTTCTTGCAGATGTACCCCTTCCCCAAAGAGAGAGGCCACTTTGACCAGGTATTGTAACAAGCATTTCTTATTTATTATTATTATTTATTTATTTTAATTACAAGTGTAACAAGGACCTGTAAGTACACCAAAATACACTATGTATTTACAATGTAGGTACATGCTATTACATGCAGTTACATAGGTAATTACACTGTAATTAATTAGGTAACTACACAGGAACAAGGACCCCTTAAAATAAAGTGTTACCTTAAGGGGGTTATTGGCTATCAAATTAGTAAAATATCAATACCAAAATATTAATAATTACTATAAAAATTATTAATGGAATTTAATTTCATTAAATCCACCTCGGGGCACCAGACAGCCAATGTACCAAAGTCAGTCTCATAAGGGTGTGCTAACTATTAATATAGAACCTTGTTTAATGATTAAGTTAATAATTATTAACAAAATAACATTATCAATAGCTGCAAAGTTGAAGGATTTAGAAGTTCTACTGCGTAGAGGTTGGCATACTCACTATTGTACAACATTAACAGACAAGTAAAGTTTCAAGGAAGTTTATTGGACACATCTAGAAAATGGAATAACAAAACATGAAACTAAGGCAAGCTACATCCGCTATGTACACGTGTGTGTGTGTGTGTGTGTGTGTGTGTTGGTGAGAGTGTGACTAAGTGTGGGTGACCATGTGTCTGTGAGGTGTGAAGTGTGACCTCAGACAATGGAAAAGATGGAGGATGGTTGCTTTGTCCTGAGACAAAGGGAGTTACAACCAAATGGCCTCCAAGATGGCCTCTAAGACCAACTACATGTGATGTGGGGGAGGTGAACAAAGGTGTGTCCTTTGTTCAACGCTCAAGTTGCATGTTAAACATAGGTTAACTAAATATGAGGCTATAGCTGACAACAACAAAGCAACAACAACAAAGCTCAAGTATTTTAACTGATTTCAATCAATACATACATTGGCATGGTTGAAGTACTCTATGCTTAGTCAAGGTGCAAGGTAATCCTAACTAGGCCCAGTTACGTTACCAAGTCACATGAAGGTGAGAAGATCCGGTGCTGGTGGGGATTCCTGCGGTTGCAGGGTTGCCGGTCCTGTTGCGGTTTGTCAAGTCCAGTGATTGTGTCTTTGTCCAGTGAACTACAGCCGTCCTGGCTGAGTAGTTTGAGTTCCGTTGAGGAGAGTCCTTCTCCTTGCAGAGTTGGTTGCTTTGTTTTGTGGCTCCGTAGCTCAACTAGCAGAGCTTGCGTCGTGCTAGCTGGTTCCTTTTCTTTAATCCGTTGGTAGGCACTCGCGGCGCTACCAGTGGAGGCGTCTGCCTTGTGCAGGCCTCATGGAGATTGGAGAGCTGTAGCAGTAGCTCCAGGTGAGGAGCTGAGAGGAGCGGCAGCTCCTGCTGAGGTGAAGAAGAGGGCGAAGAGCGAGGGAACTCAGAGGAGCGGCAGCTCCTTCTGAGAACCACTGAGAAGAGAGCGAAGAGAGACGGAAGAGAAGGGCACTTCTCCTTTTATATGGCCTGTGATCTCACCGGTCCTGGGGCCATACCTGACCAATGGTGGGTCAGTAGTGGAGGTTTCACACCTAGGTCCTCCAATTTGAATGGGCTGAGTCCCAACACTGCTCTACCTATACTCGCCTGTGATCACTAAGCCAAGACCAAGGATTGTACCCCTGAATGCACAAAGCATCCTAGCATGCTAAAATTACCCTAACCCTTCATCAATTTAAAGCTGTACAGAAAAGAAAAATTAATTTGATTCCACTATGGGTCATAAAATTAGTGTAATAACTCATCTATCAGACGATGTAGTCCAAACTTTGTGCAAAATTCTATTTTCGAGTAAATCCGGGATGAAAGTGGGTAAGTTTTTTTTCGCATTGGATAATGCAGGCACACGAATTACAGTGTATTCGTCACGCTGCTCACGATTCATCAGCCACTGATATTGGATCCGTCATACGTCAATCAAACATCTGAGACACACACACACACACCGAGCTTGGTCTCGCCCCAAACATTGAATATCCCGCTCACTTGATAACGACCGATCAGATTCGTTTTCCTTACTCGGGTAAACTCGTGCGGCAACTCGTGGAAACTCGCAGAAGGAGGTGCGACAAACAGGACAAATTTCTGAACACCTTTAAGGCACAATCTGTCAGAATAAGTTACATTTTGTCACAGCTGACATGCATCTGTCAGTCAGATCTATGATCATCACAGAAACCACTATGAAACCATCATTTCCATTGATTACAATAATACAGACACAACTCCACTTTCAGTGAAGTGAGTGGTGCAGAAAAACATAGGTGGCAAAAGGAATAAGGATGAAATCAGTTGAGAGCAATGTAATGACTGACATTTTGCAGATGAATAGCACAGAGGAAAACTCCTGTACACTGTCTAACTTTTTGGTTTTAATAAGAGTTACATCGTTTTGGTCACAAAGACCTTCAATATCCAATGAATACCAAACTTTCAATAGTCCTACTACTTCAATGACGCAAAATGTGTAATTGTGTTTTTGATGACTATGTATTGACAAACTGGGAATAGGCTAAGGCCTAAGGCATGACTGTGATAAAGATCTTGTGAGTGAGGAGCTCAGATGTGTTTGTAGGAACTACATGTAGAAACTTATTGGGCTCTCAAACCTGTGTCAAATGACCTGACCTACTTGATGTCACGTGTCTTTTCCTTTCTACTGTATTTAATTCAGACTTAGGTAGCACTGGCGTTGGACTTTTAAGTTTATGCTTTTGTCTACATCCTTATCAATAAGACCTTGGTTACCCTGGCAACTGGGGATGAAAGTGTCTCCATTATCAGTCAGAATAATGGCTAAACAATATACCACAGCACAGCAGTGTGAAGGTCTTTATGGGCTGAACTCTTGGAATGCTAGACCTGAAAACTAGAGAATAAAACTAGAACTAAAACACCTTCTGTTTCTAACACCTACTGTTAGAAACCAGTTGTCTATTTACTCTTCCAGTAGATACAGAACAACAACAATTAGTGTTCATCTGGAATCATGCTAGTTGCTATGTTTTTCTGTCTTTCTGCCATTTGGGGCTGTCATGCAACATTTTGGCTGAAGCAGCTGTTCTTTGCTGGCAACAACTGTACAAAAAGAGCAGAGAGTGTGACTCAAAACTGTTGTTGTAGACTGAAGGTGCTACAAACTACACCAAGCTGCACGGATGAGTACATGTCTGGATCCATCAATATCAGCAACTGCCTTTACATTCAAGTAGCCGGGCCCTAGTTTGCTGGCGCAGCGCAGGTGGCGCAAGGTAACGCAGCTGGTCTAATGCAAGTTTCGACCAGCGCAGCCTAGCGCAAAGTCAGATTGGAAGATTGGCAGATCGCGCTGCGCTGAGATAGGCGTGGCCGCGCAGCAGGGGGAGGCGTCACAGATTCAGCTTGGTGCAGTGGAAGTTTTGTGCGAAAATGTCCCGCCGAGGTTGCGCTGAAAGCTCGCCACCTCCAACCAGGTCTACTCTCAGCTCAGGGCGGAGCGCAGCAGGTGCAGTGGAAGTTTGGCTGACTGACCTGCAGTGCACACACGTCACCAAGACCTCACAGGCAGATCTCCACAGTTCCAGACACATTTCAATGCAATAAATATCCACAATAACCACTATTTAATGCAAATAGAATACGGAATCAACACGTGAATTTATATCTATATAGATTGTCCCGTCACATCTGACGTCAGATCAAAGCAGAGATCAAAGGCTGTCGGTGCGTAAAGGAAACTCCACCTGAATTAACACAGCAGGGACGAACTGGCACTGAAAAGCAGCTGTGGATGTCCCAAGCAGGACTGAGGGTGGATGACTGCATGTCGCTGCCGTGTTGAGATACCACTCTGCCCTTGTGATGATCGCTTTATTTATTTATTTACTTATTAATTCATTAGCCGAGCGACCGCATCACGCAGCCGTAATGAAAAACAAAACACAAATCTTCATCTCTCTTAGTCCACCACAACAGCCTCGGTATCAGATAGTCAGTATATAGCCTACTACAGTATACTCAGCATCTCTATCACAGAAAAAAAAGAGAAAAAAAAGAGAAAAAAAGAGACGGACAGAGAGAGAGAGAGAGAGGAGGACAGAGAGAGAGAGAGAGAGAGAGAGAGAGAGAGAGAGCGTCCTTTACGCTGATTTCATTCCGCATGTTTGTTTATGTTGTGATTAGTGTAGCCTACACCTCTCATCTTGCTTACACAGGGTTTGAATAAATGTGAGTTTCTTTATTAGTTTATTAGTTATTAGTTGTTGTATCTTACACTGAGCACCGGTTCTCAGTGTATCAGATCAATCCTGGTTAAGTATATTAGTAAACTCATTATTGGTCACTCTGAGCTCGGACCTCCGGACCAAAACAGCTGTTTCCTCCTGGGAGAGGTTCGGCCTCTGGCGTCGCTGTTTCCTCCGTCCATGTCCAAGTATAAAATGACAAACTTGCAGCGCGCATCACCCGCCGCGCAGTTAAAGGTGAGGAGAGGAGCTCATTTGATTGGTGAAGATCTGACTCGGCTGTGTCAAACCCACTCCACGCCTTTCTCTCCTCCCTCTTTGCCGTTTGCGCCGGTGGGAGGGACGAGGGGAGGGTTTACGCTGGTCTAAGTCTGACTGCGCGGCCCACCAATCTTGCGAAATGGACCTGGGCCACACCCCGTTGGCGTGGCGAAGCTGCGCTGATGTTAGACTTCACCTGGTCTAAGAAACTAGGGCCCGCCATGTTATTGCATTGTCAGTGTTAAAACAACAAATGATTGGTGCGCCCTGGTGCCTGCTTAAGTCCTTGCTGCCATGGGTTCAAGTCTGAATCGTGCTGCATTGTCATCTTCTCTCCCACTTCCCTACTTTTCAGGCACTTAAGATGTAAACCCACTAAACTGAATGATAAAAACATGAAACAATTCAAATACCGGTAGATAAATGTGTCACTATTTATATTGAAATTGTCACAAACAGTTGGGGTTAAACAGAAAGAAAAAACAGAAAAGCCTTGAACAACACTGATCTTCACTGAGCAACTCCTTCTGTAAGAAACTTTAAGTGAAACACAACATAAAATAATGAATGCTAAACGTCTTACTTTTTGTGTCTTCCCTGTTTAACTCAGGCATGGTTTCCACCAGCTGCTCACTAAGATATTTGGGTTTATGCAGAGTGTATAGAAAGGCAAACAACAAACTTTGTGCTCTGACTCTTGCCAGAGGTGTTTCACGAGTAAAACATCTAGAGACAACTGAGCAAAGTTACTGTCGTGTTCCTGGATTCATGCTGAGATGATGAGTGCTGGAAGAGCCCATTTGAGAGGAGGCATGACGGTAGGCTGGCAACAATGTTAACATACAGTATGTATGACACTACAATCAGGCTCCTCTCTTATGAAGCACTACAAGCAAACACTCCATGTTATTTCACCAGCAGCAGCTTGTGACACTCACACTTGACAGAACAGATCTATGATTCAAATGTGTTTGCACCAAATCCTGATCCCGTCATCAGCACGTCGCAGCAGAGATCAAGATTTGTTGAACTGTGGACCACTCAGTCATCCAGTTCTGGTGACTTCCTTCCTCTTCTTGTTGTTAGCAAAACGTATATGGCTTTTGCTGATAGGTCCACCCACTTCAAGGCTTGACAAGTTTTCAGAGATACCCTTGTGCTTTTGCTCTGAGTTACAATCTGAATACATGTGACCTTCTTGTCAGCTCGAACAAAATATCTCTCTCACTGTCTAAATGTTTTCCCCAACATAAATGCCAACAACTGCAGGATTCCTGTTGGTCTATTCTTGGCAATCTCCAAACACTGTATATAACCACATTTTGACCCCGTGACCTGGTTTTCGGGCTTTGTAGACTTAAATAGCAGCCACATCCCAGTTGCAAAGGGTGCTGTTGAAACTTGCTTTCACAAGTATCTTGGGGAATTTTTAGACAAAGAACAGGAAAGAAAGAAAGAAAGAAAGAAAGAAAGAAAGAAAGAAAGAAAGAAAGAAAGAAAGAAAGAAAGAAAGAAAGAAAAATAAATATTTGGTGTAAGATCCCTTGGCCTTTAAAATAGTGCCAGTTCTTGTAGTTCTCCTTGACACACCTGAAGATATTTGGCAGGTAGATTGTTCCAAGAATCTTGGGGAAGTTAACTGAGTCATGTAATCACAGACTGCCATGATGTTGAGGTGGGGGCTGTATGGGGGCCAGGCCATCTGTCCTTGTTCTTATTATCACTGAGGTTAGAGGTGACTGAAGAAACGGGATCATAATGTCCCCATCTGCAGGAGACAAGGATTCATTGAATGGTCATATGCTATAGCCTTTAAAGTGACCAGAGCTCAACACCTATGGGTGATATTGGAGCTGTTGCAGAGCGCTTTCCACCAGCATCATCAAAACACCCAATGAGGGGGCACCTTTGGAGTAGATGTAGGTAGACAGCCAAGTGGGCGGATGCTGGGTGTAGGTAGGTAGATAAGAAATTTTGGTAACACTTTATTGGACGCCTATCTCTATAACACATTATAACTATATTTATAATGAGTTATTATGCAGGTTATAAGTTATGGTATAACTGTAGTTATAAACACTCATAAATGATCATAATGCTTTATAACAATAATCATAACACACTATAAAGCATTTAATCATGACTTATAAGGTCAGGTATTATACGTTATAATTGTTAGTAACTTGTGGACAATGCCCACATCAATAATGCATTACAAATATAGTTATAATGTGTTATAATTGGCTTATAAACGTGTATAACTATCATTATGACCAGTCATAAATTATCATAAGGCTTTATAACAATAAGCATAACACATTATAGAGCATTATATAATGGTTTGTAAGATCAAGTATTATAGTAGAGTTATAATGCTCTATGTGTTATGCTTATTGTTATGGTTAAAATGCGTTATAGAGATAGGCATCAAATCAAGTGTTACCGAAATTTTTGTGGTACAGTATCTATCGATAAATTTGGTTTGCAGTGAAGGAGTCCTCAGTCTCTAAGACACAGCACAAGCACATGGCATAGATAAATAAATTGATTAATCAAAACATTGCTTCTACGCAGTGTCAATATAACTGATTAATTTAAGTGATGACTGTATTTAAGATTGAGCCAACTATTGGCTGTAACTGTCTTGTGTACAGCGTCGCTAGGTCAAGCTGTAACTCACCAGTCACTGCTGCTCTTTAAAGACGGATTTCAAAACCATTACGCCAGAGAGAAAGATAAAAGCCTGTGTGAAATCTGTACTATTGGTAAATTGATGGAGAGGGCATTCTCCCATTTCCCTCTCACCATGTTTGGGTTGCTGTATTGTTTAGCCAGCGGGAGAGTACTATCTCTATTTCATTATTATTTAGATCAAATAACTATGTTTTACCCTTAGGTGGCATGAATGTTAGAAGTGTTTTGTCTGTTCTTCTGGATTTGAGTTTGAAAATATATGCCACTCTTATCTGAAGCAAACTCAACTTTGCATGGTCTGTTGTAGTAAAATATTTGTGGAATTTAAAAGAAAAGTGATGTTTCAAGTGTGTATTCCTGAAAGTGCGTTGAGCTAAAAGTATAAAGCCTGCTCCTCTACCATTATTTAGCCGTCTGCTATCCCTCTGTCCTCCTCTTTATTTCATTACATCATAACACCGAAACAACATTAATATGTGTGGAGTGCACTGATAAAGGGATGGAGTGTATCATACTGTATGCTCTGCATGCTTTGCTTTCAACAAATTAATACTCGCGTATGTGTGAATCTAAGGGTTGCCGGTCATTCTCGTGAATATTTTCACTGCATCATTCAGATCAGTTAATTCAATTGACATCCAACAAATGCAATTCAATCCAACCTCTCCCCATCCCCCTCTCTGTCTCCATGACTTCCTATCACTAACACAAAATGAACTCATTATGCTGTAAACAGAAATGCTCCAATGAGACTCTCAGCCACCTGGGTTCCTTCCTTCTTTTAGTCCCTCTGTCTAAGGGTGAGCTCACCATTTTCCCTCAGCTATCGTCTCCTGCAGCACCTTGCTATGAACTATAAACACAAAAAACACTGCATATGAGTTATTGCATCTTCCCACACTGCACAGTGAGGACAGAAGTCATGACTAACTTTCAAAAGTTATCCAGGTTGCCAAACACTCCCACACATACTGCACCAGCTCACAGATTTATGTCCCCATTAGAAGGTGCAGATCCTATCTTCAAATATTTGGGACAATGAACATAAGTGTGTAATGATGACTGTCATATTTTCTTTATCTTTGTTTGGGCTGTATCTACTGTATCTCTAATAAGAATGAGTTGTGGAGGCTGTCCATTTGGTTTGCATTCAGGAAACAAATGTTATGTTATGTTAATCCAGTTGATGAAACACTGATGTACAATAATCCTCTTTGTTTATTCTGATAGTCACAAACAATTTCATCCTGACTGGGAACAAACCAGTTTTTGTCTGTGTATAGCACACTCATACTTTGTAGCTCAGTGACTGAGGAAAAGGGTCAGGGGAGACAGATTTTTATTCTTCTAAGGTCTATTTTTGTGCACGTCTGCATCCCACATTCTGCCCGGCATAACATAAGAGAGCAGCATCCTCATTAGAAGGTTATGGGAAGACAATAACAAGATATTCTCCTTTTGCACACTCATGTCTCCATCCAACAAAATACTGACCTTGTTCAACTTTTACTTTCAGACAGGTATTAAAAGTTTTCAGCATTGTTCCAAAGCTCTGTGTGAGAGTAACAGTTTATCATGCGTGTGGTTTGCAGGGAGATGAAAACCTGAGACATACCTGCAGCAATGAATAATTAGTGACAAAAATGTGACAATGTAATGGACCAATCACACTAACATATCCATCCCACTGTGAGTCCTGTCTGCATTTGCAAGATGAGTTGACAGATGCAATTGCAGCTTTACTGCTTCTTTCTCCTGCTCTCTCAATGGCTTTCTCTCACTTGACACACACACACACACACACACACACACACACACACACACACACACACACACACACACACACACACACACACACACTACAGACACACAACCTGCACCTGCACAAGCTTGAATAAAAAACACTGAGTAAATGTGATGGTGGAGAGCATATTTGTACATTCATGGGTTTTTCATGAGCAGCTAAGCCAATTCAGTGTCCTTTAAAACAACCATGCATTAAGCCACTCACTGAGGAGCAGCAGCTTCCTGC
The DNA here is from genome assembly GCF_045865225.1 of Trachurus japonicus. Lineage (NCBI taxonomy): Eukaryota > Metazoa > Chordata > Actinopteri > Carangiformes > Carangidae > Trachurus > Trachurus japonicus. The sequence goes on along the minus strand of NC_140927.1, from coordinate 9,521,289 downwards.
ATGGGACCAGGCAATCATGCTGTTCTTTTCCAGCACTTTCTCTTCCCTCCCTGCCTGCCTGCCTGCCGAGGGTGCTCTGCAGCATCCTTTTCAGCTTGTGAATCAACCTCCTTTCTCACAGCCCCCCAACCCCCCCAAACCCTTCAGTGTCACTCTGCCCAATAATAATATAGCTCTGCAAACAACCTGGTTTCTCTTGGGTTCTCAATGAATTATGCACAGCCATATCCAAAATGATGTACCTCCCATTTCTTTACGGGTGAGGAATAATCGCTGCAGTCAGCTCCAAAATGCATCCAGAAAAGGGCTGCAATGGGCGGCAGAGGCTGCTATAAATACCCCCAACCCCACTCTCTCCACTCCCCCCACACCGCTCCAACACCCATCCACATCCCTCCCTCCTTCTCTGTGAAAAGCACATCAGCTAAGACAGGACTGCAGGGTCCCTCCGCTGGCTAGCTGTGCACTTTTTTCTTCTTCTTTTTTTCTTTTTTTTTTTTAAATGCAAGGGAGTGATACTAGTTATGTCATCGCTCTACATCATTTGTGCCTGCTTGCTGATGCAACGGGGAGGCTGCTATTCATTGACTTCCTTTGAATTGTTTGTCTCACATGTGTGTAGGCTGCAGCAGCCTATACAGCATGCTGATGATGGGGCGCATAGACTGTAGCTATATACTGCACATACCGGTGGGAGCTGGAGTGTACCCAAAAAAACTGTACACACGCGCGCGCGCCCACACGCGCGCCAGCTTCCCCAGCTGTGCACACATGTCCACGGGCGCAACGCTTTATGTTCCTAGATGAACAATGGGTGACTAATGGAATATAACAGCGATTCTCTGACGTTAGGGTCCATATAATCTTATCTCACTGAGTTTTTTTTAAGCTTTTTCTTTGCTGCTTTGCCTAAAACTGCTTTTGGCAGACTGGAAACACGGAGCTGCCCATGGTGCTGAAGTTTCAGCACAAACACAGACCGGCAGGTCACCAAATCTATAGCGCAGCAGCTCAACTCACTCCAGAAGCAACTTTTACGACCTCCTTCTCTTTTAATGAATTCTTCTGCAGAAATCATTTTGTCCCGTCTCGTTATGTGAAAAAACAAAACAGAGGTGGTGAAAGCAGAAATCAAGGTGTGACTGTGGACCTCCCTCTTTTGATGGGATGCTGGGACTCTGAACCTGAATAAATCTCTTTATCTACCCACCTTGCACAGCTGAAAGTTTTCCGATATCAGCGTCTCCTGGACGTCGATTTCCTTGGGAGTTGGCGCCGAGGTAGGAGTCCCTGCCGCGCTGCCGCACGATGGGGATCCGATAGTCCCTCCCGGGGAGGAGGTGGTCAAGCCATCCAACACCTTCCGAAACTTCTTCATTTTCTACCCCTGTTTAATATTTGCGTCGCGTCAAGGATGGAGAGAGGGAGGGGGGAAGACCACTCTACTCTCTTTGTTTTTTCCAGAGTTCCCGGTCTAAACTCGTTTAGACGACAAAAGATAGAAAACGTCGCTTCCTGCAGCAGCAGCAGGCTAGAAAGACCCACTGTCTCTGTCTCTCTCTCTCTTAGGTGCAATTTAAAAAGTCATAGAGGTACCTCATCTTGCTCTCTGCAACAACAAAACGTCTGATCCACTCTGATCGGAGGATTACAGCCAATGTTGCGGATGCAGGTCGCCTATCTCATCTCAGAGCAAGCACCAACGGCTACTGAAACCACTCAATTTCATCTTCCCTCTGCATCCTAAAATAACATCCACGCCTGGGCTCTGAGAAAAAAAATCCCACTCCTAAACATAATCAAGAAAGCGAACAGACGCCACAGAGTGAAGTGGACGGATCTAGATAAGAACAGAAGAGAGAGAGAGAAAAAACAAACTTGGAGCAGGTCAATCCACTCCCCCTCCCAAAAAAAAAGTACTTTCACTGCACCGTGGTTGCCAGAAACAGGAAGAGGCAGGAGGAGGAAGCAGACTGAAGACGCATAGGCAATGCAGTCCACAATCAGGCCGAAAAAACAAGGAGATCGAGACCTCAAGCATCGAAGAGGAGAAAGGGGGAGAAAAGGGGAAAACGCGGTGCGTGGGCGATGTGAACTGGAGGTTAATTTAAGGATCGATGCGAGTCGGGTTTTTTGAAGCTTTACTGTCCAGCTGTGCTTCAGCGTCGCTTCCCTGCAGTCCAGAAACAGGAGACAGGAGCTGTCCGTGGTGCTGGAAAACTATAACCAGCCAGCCCCGCCCCCTACCCCCCTCTCTCTTTCTCTCTCTTTCTCTCTCTCCCTCCGCCTTCCCTCACCAGCGATTGGGTGAAAGGTCTAAATTAAAAAACAGAATTAAGAAAAGGAAGAGGAAGAAAACTGGGGAAGGGTATTAAAGGTATAGATCACCTTGAATGAAACAGAAATTCATTCATCACTGGACCTATATGGAAAAACGCATTAACTAAAACATTATTAAGGAGAGTCCTGAGAGGATAATCAAGCACTTAGTTGCATTTTGTTGATGGTTAAAACCTTTCTGAGTGCTGCATCGTGGTTTTTGTTAACTGGCTCCATTTGTAGCTGCTAATTTCCCACAGGTTAACTTAGAAAGTCTCCATCAACAGGGTCTGCAGATTGAGTCCGTGTCTGAACTTCTTGAAACAAAAGAACAATATACTAATCACACCTCGAATTGTCTCGACCTTTAATGGATTTTAATGTTTCACTTTGAATGTACAAGAAATGACATGATCAGGCTTCAGGCCATTAATTTTTTTTGCAACTAGGCTGTATTTCTCACCCCAACCTCTTCAGCTTTAGAACAGCTGTCCTGAAAGCATTTGGGTCATGCTTGCATGTCAGACTAAATTTGATTTTTCATTCAAATTTTGCAATGCTTGGTCATACCATGTTTTTGATCAATTAACTCTCCAGTCTAATCATGTAATTGCCTCAGCAGTTGTTAGCAATGAAATATGGTGAAAATAATTTGCTTGCATAGAAATAATAATTTTAAAAAAGTCATTCACTGGCATCAAACAGGAATTGACATTTTGTTTAAGTGACAGCACTAAGCACTGAATGGTTCTGTACACATTTTAAATGACAAATACCGAATCCCAGTGTGGTTCTTAAAATATCTTGCTAATCATATATTAACATGCTTTTTGAGTAGTTCACCATCACCATGCATTAGTGGACTAAAACATGGTTTAACATGTTTCAGTCCATTAACTGTAGAAAGTATACTTTACATAACCACAAACCATTTCCCAAAGCCTATAAGTGTGTCCATTTCTTTACCACCTTCCACACAGTGATTGGTTTCTCTTGAATTCAGAACAGCATGAAAATCATCTAGATGCCACTTGAATCTGGCTTCATAGGCTCTCCATACACCAGTTACTTTAATTATAGTTCAATTATTTTTGACTGACACTGCTGTTACTAAAGATGACCACCCAAATGGAAAGTCAGAGCATCACCAAAGGTACAGTAACAAGAGGACTGAAGATAAAAAAGAAGATCAATTTTAAATTAAATATCATTAATGAGCCCATTCTTAACATTGGAAACAATGTTAGAACATGTCGCAATTAAAAAGAGAAAATGTATTACAATGAAAAAACTGATATTCCATATAGGCTTACATTTCTCATATTAAATCCAAGCCATTATTGCCTTATTTGAATGTTCAGGACCAGTGATATTGCATAAGCACTTACATCACCAGCCTCTGTCCCCAGGCAATACTTGATGTTACGGAGCCAGAGCACAGCACACATGGTCTGTCTGTCTGTCTGTCTGTCTGTCTGTCCTATCCTCCGATCTAAGATAAGATGATAAAAAGGCTGCACTTCATGGTTTGTGTCAGTGGTGCTATCCGGAGTGCTGACAAGACTGCATGCCCTGCAGATGTCAATACAACACCCAAGAGGGGTGTTGGCTTCAACATCCAGTGTTGAGTCTTTAGGGTCTTTCTTTAATCATTGGTTACATTTTTTCTAACTCGCACTCCTCCCAAAATAAAGATTAAGGATTGAAAAAAGATCAGTACCTGATATGAGACTTTTTACACTGTCTGCAATACAGTGGAAAAAGATCCACAACAAGATTTCCTTGGGAGTATACCACTGGGGAATGACCTAGGACCTACACAGCAACTGCAAGATAAGGTGGGGAGGCTTTCAACTTTGTGTAAATACATCTTGGATTACACTTGCATATGAAGCACATCATCGACTCCATTGAGACCAAGTCATGTAGTATTTAAACACAGCTATCAAACTCTAGAGAGGTTCATAATTTCAGTGAGCTGACAGATAGATCCATGCTCGGCTGGTCACTGGAAGCAAACAACAACTGTGAGAATAGATTAAATGAACTGCAAATATGAGGTTTTAAAAATTAATGGTCAAATGATGCTGTAGTTGTGAAGCAAGAATGAGATGGTTAATGTTTGTTATCACAAAAACTGCCTGGAACAATACTATAAAACCAAGTTCTGGAAATATAAATCAAAATTAATCCAATCCACTACTGTCCAATGTAGCTGATCTGAACATCACCATGTGGACTGTGAACATTAACATTGTGATTTTTTTTTTTTTTTTTTTTTTTACTATATGATCAAATGTATGATCCTTGTAGTCAGTTTTATATGGTTTAAGAGTGAGACAAGATCCTGTAAGTTCCTATCTCACTGAAAATTATACATGCAACACACTATGGCCATTTCATTAATATTCAAAATCAAGAGCCATGGAAATTGAATAGGATTGGACAGTGTTTGAAAAAAAAATTTGACCTTGAGCCATAATGTGCAGACCATTTACTGTCCATTAGGTTTGTGTCTGGCATGTTCTGTTCAGATACATAGTACAGCTTTCCCTGCTGGTGACAACGTAGGGAAATAGCTGAAATGATCAACAAAGTGTCTATTAAGGGGCTCATATGACAACACAAAAACACAACAACCCATTAGCTGTGTTACTTATTGTTTCTCGATACACAGGGACTCAACCTCAGGGGGCTTTTCACACAGGATGTTCAGAGCTGTCCACTTACTGCAACACTAAACTGCGCTCGAAAGCAGTTCCATCATTACCGCTTAATGTTTTGCGCTGGAGAGATACAAAGACAGAAAGGTGGTGTTTGTGTCCTTCTGCCTGCGCCATGTTTGTGTTTACAACACCTGAAGTGATGAGGGAATAGACTCAAATGCAGAAAATGAACTTGATTTTGTGTTTCGATAAGAGACAATAGTACTCAATACAAACATGCACCCACAACAAGCTTTGTTTCGGATAGTACTCTACATGGTAATTTGGCTGCTAGCTAATTCATGGCCAGAGATAATGTGTGGTTTTCATTGGGGAAGAAGAAAAAAAACAACTGAAATACAACACAAACAAACAAGGATATTCAACATTGTGTGAGGGTGATGATAGATATTACTCAGAACTATTGGTGACGGTTTACCTGTCACTTTTAACTTGACACAAAAAATGTTTCCTACCCTAGTCTTCCTTTTTAGCAAGATGTGCAGCTGCAATCAAAAACTATTAAAAATATTTTAAAGGTCACTATGATAATTATAATTTACCACTGGCTGAAATGGCAAGTTTGAACAATGGCTCCATGCTTGACTTTGGTATCATGGGACTACTGACCCGGTGTTCAGTCAGCGTCATCTCAGGGATGATTTGCCGAGGCTGATTAATTTTTAAGAACAGATGTAATTAAAAGCCTGTCCAAGCTGAGCTCAGAATGAATTTGGCTCAGAATGAATCTGTGCAAACCCCTCCCCCCGATGCACACACACGCACACACGCACCCGCGCACACGCACACACGCACACACGCACACACACACACACACACACACCCAGGACAAGTACAGTGGCGAAAAGACTATTGATTAAGACCATGTTGTTGGGTAATTGTAAATGACAAATAGCTGCATGTAACTATTTGCTCCCTAACACACCAAGGCAAAATCAGATTGTTAGTGACTCTTTACACTATGGAGGATCCATATGTTTGCCACTGCACAACAATGTCGGTCTGCCAGTAAGTCCAACAACAACTATATTTTGGATTGTCATGAAATTTGTCACAGACATTCATACTGTACCCCCTCAGGATGGATATTTACAAATTTGGTGACAGTTTTGATCTAGTGTTTTTTTTGTTTTTCAAATGTGAAAATGGAAAACATTCCACCAGTTGAACATCAGTATGTTAGTACACTGCCATTGTCAGCATGTTACAGTAACATAGGAAAGCTTGCAGTAGTCTTGTTTACTGGTTAATGGGTGGATCAATTCCATGTTACTGTCCTCTGCTGTTGATTTCCAGCTCCAAAATAGAATCTTCTTAGAGGAATAGAGAGAGATTGAGGATTCAGAGTTAGTCAGTTATGTCTTTGTTTATTTAGGGTCTACTACGGTGAAGACAGAATATGACATCAGTATCATGAACAACATACAACATTTATTATCATAGATTACTGCAGGTTTCCCCTATAATTCCATCTCAAGAGACATGCCCATGATATCCTGTTGCATTTGTGAATAGAACTTTATACAAAAAACTGCAACAGCACCATAAAACATTTAGTCATTGCCAAGTGTTCATTGCTGTATCAAAAGACCTGTCAATCACTTTGGGAGCATGTTCCACTTGTGTGTTTTAAATTTTTGATGGATGGTGGGCAGGGCTGACCTTTGGTTTACATTTAGATCACAGATTGTGGCTTTAAATTATTGATGTCTTAACCTGTGTGCAGCATTTTAATGTTGTTGAGTGGTGCAAAAGTCAAAGCACCTCATTGGGTAGTTTGTTACTATAGCAATTTATTGGGCTTTTGAGCTTATGTTTTGAATGCAAAAATCTGTGTTGGTTTTGGAAATGGAAAATTCAGGATCAAATGTTCTCATGGCTAATACGATGTCTTTACACAGTGCAGAGAATTAAACAGTACATTGGGTGTGTAATCATTTCTTTATCCACCTCTGACAGGATGTTTCAACATTGACTTCTTATTAACTAAACACATATTGGAAGTTACAATATGGTTTTATATCCGTCCAAGCTATCTATCTGATCCTGACTCTGGTGTCTTTGACCAGCTGAGCAGGTCCAGACGAACCCTAACCCTAAACCCCACCCTAATTAATGTTTCTATATAGGGATCACATCAGAGAATATTTATCAACACTGCGCTTAAAAAGGCTAACTGAAGTTAACAAAATATGGATACAGATATTTACTGTAATAGGAATTGCGCTCTTCAATACAAGAAGCACATCTTAGGGAATGTATCACTTTCAAGATTTAAATATTAAAACATGTGTATTTGGAAGATTAGGAGGGAAGTGTAATAATAATAATAATAAATAAATAAAAAGAACAAAACAAATCAAAACACAGATAGACATATGCATACAAATAACATGATCGGTTCCAGAAATGAGGAGCCAGGACTGCACAGACTCACCTTCTGTTCTTAACCTGGAGGCCCGGACCTGCAGGCCTGAGGGGCCTGCTGGACAGTTATGTCTTCTGGTGCCAGGTCATTCTGGTGCCTTGTATGTAATTAAAAGGATTTTGAAATAAATTCTAAAGGGGATGGGAAGCCAGTGCAGTGAAGCCAGGACTGGTGTGATGTATGCCAACTGTTTTGGTTAGAAGTCTAGCTGCTGAGTTTTGGACAATTTGGAGCTGTCAAATGGCTCCATTGTTTAGACGGGTAAATAAGGCATTGCAATAATCAAGATGGGAAGATAAAGTTAATGCTAGGGATGTCCCGATCACATTTTTTTGCCCCTGAGTCCGAGTCCGAGTCATTTGATTTTGAGTATCTGCCGATACCGAGTCCCGATCCGATACTTTGGCAACGCAGTAAAGTTTTTAATGTAGATCAACTGTATCATCCCACTATTTTTCTGTTCTTTGTGCTCTACTAGGGATGTAACAATATCACAATCTCACAATAATACTCTACCTCAATAACAAGCCCATGACATTTATTGCAGTATTGTAAACTCTCAATGTATATTAGCACAGTAGCTCCACAGTATAATATTAATGCCGTTATCCATAAGTCAACAACAAGAACATTTGGTCAAAAATAAAATAGCTTATCATGTCTTTCTCAATCACCAGCCTCTCTCCCCTGATCCCACCCTCTCCTGCCTGTCTGCCCCCCCCCCCTCACCTCGCTCCTTCTCCCTCCCTCACTCACTCCGCTCCTTCTCCCTCCCTCCCTCCCTCCCTCACCCACCCAGCTCACCTTGCTCCTTCTCCCTCTCTAACTTTAAATAAATACCTGGTTCTGTATCTGCCATCACGCAACACAACGGTAGTTTTTTTTTCAACAGTATGAGAAGTTTAACAATGTCCGCGACATCTGCGCGTGTGTCGGTCTCACGTGCGTTACGTCGGACTCGCTCTCAGTAGAAGCTGCAGTGACTGTTGTTGCTGCAGGTGTGTGTAGCGCTCAAACATCAACAACAAGCTGCTTGGAAGTCAGCAGTGAAACAACGCAGCCACACACACACAAACAAACAGTGAGCTGACACGGTGACACGATCGTCTCTCACACTCTCGCAAGCGCCGTCATTTCATATCGTTACTTGTCCGCGACGACGCAGCCACACACACACACCGTGGAGCTGTGCACCACAGACCATGCACAAAACACAAGCACGCTGCACCGAATGCGCGTCGCTTTGGGTAATGAGCGCACATGACGAACGTCTACAGTAAAAGTAATACATCTGAACGCCCCCCATGCGGCCCGTCTTCGCTTAGACAGATAGGAAAACCCTGACATGTAGATATGTAATATATCCGAGTCCTGATCGGGATGTAACGTCCGATTCCGATCGAGTCTGAAACCACGTGATCGACCCCGATTTCCGATCACGTGATCGGATCGGGACATCCCTAGTTAATGCATTTGTGATTTTGTCTGCGTTACTGAAGGACAGAAGTAATCTAATTTTGGCGATGTTCCTAAATTGGTAGAAACATGAGTTTCTGCAGTCCAGAATGATAACCAAGTTTTTTGTAAATGTCTTTGTGTTGGAGATAACAGGGGTGAGGAAAGGCTGTATCTGTATTATGTTCTGGCCCAACATACACCACAATTAAAGTTAATTAACACACAGCGGGCACTTCTTGACTGAACATATGTACATACAGTACTGTATCACTACTTTTAGATGAAAAAAGACTCATCAGAGAACACATCTCTGTGAACGGCAGAAAATTTGAAACTTTTCAGCTGGGTTATGCATCATACATGGTAAACAAAGGCTGCTCAGGATTCTTGATTATTTGAAGAGAAGGCAACAGCAACAGATTGGAAGGGAAGCATGTCAGAAGAACAAGATTAGAGGTCTTTAATCTTCTACAAGTCACTGAGATACTTACTGGTCTCTTATATGAATGAACTGGGGAAAAAAAGGATCAATTTCAAGGTTCAAAATTTGTATCTTATTAAATTGTACATATTAAATTCTGCTTTTACTCATCAACTTACTTTACACTGGATTTAGTTCATTGAATTACCTGCAGAAGGTGTCAGTGGCAGTAGTTGCGTGGGTGGAGGGAGATCAGGAGCATCATGCTGAATGCTGCATGGAGCCTTTCTAGCTTAGAGCCCAGTCCATATTGAAGCCTGTCAATGGAATATGATGGGTTTAATGGCATAATGGAAACACTTAAACCAGTTGGAAATGGGTGAAAACACACACCGAACTGATTAAAATACATTCCATCTTAAACTTTTATAATTAGTTTCACACACCCTATGGACACACACCTTACCCCCCACCCTCAACCCACACCACCAACAGCTGAGGTGATTAACACTGACTTAGACCACCCACCAATCTGTAAGTCATTTTGGTCCAATTAATACCTGCAGCGTGATTTGATAAAAGTGCACAGGAGCAGAGTTTAGAAGCGAAGTGAAGCCACAAAAAGTTGTTTTTTAATCAATTTCCAATTACAAATTCATTGTTGTCAGTAGGATCTCTGGTAATTGAGTCAAGGCGGAGGAAGTGAGGGCTTGAGAGGTGGGGCTACTCCTTCAGGGACTGTTCATTTCCATATAAATGAGCCAGTAAATGCCCGCTTGATTTTCAAGATTCATTATTGACCAAAAGACAAGGACAAGTAACGACCACTTTCCTATCTTACTACAGGGTCAGGATTTATTTCTTATTTCAGAGCAGGTAAATGCATGTTTGAAGTTTCTGTTAGAGAGTGGGTTGAGTGCAGTTTCTCAATACGCCCAAGAAAACAAAAACCTTTAGCTGAAGAGATAGTGGGAGTCACGTTGAGTCGAAGGAACCAGTGGCACTTTCTCGTGGTAAATGAGTGTCAATACTTGTAAAAGAAAGGCACGTTTCTCATTTCCTTGTCTCTGTGCTCATCAAGGAGACAGTTCACTAATGGAACTGTTAGTTTGGTTGAAACAAAAATGCATTGAATTATAGAGATATGTTAAATATTCAGTAACTAAACGATCAACAATTGTGTTGGGAGGTTTACAAATAGATTTTGTTTTGTATCTTTCTGTAGCTAGGTAATGATGTTAATAGACCAATTCCATCAACTGGATAGACATCACATGCACAGTATGTTCAGAGACAACAAAGACAACAAACCACCATCCAAGATACCAAAGCATCAACTCACTATTTCACCACGGGATCTTAGAAAACTGACACACTCATGTTATTGCACAATTTACTCAGTCTACCCTCTGCACCATTTTGGCAAAGCTATACTTCTTTTTTCTTTGCCTTCTGCCTTATTTTGTGTTTGAGGGAAGTCAATCACAAACAACAGGAGATCTTATTGAGATATCGCTGTCATTAAAAGCACTGCAAATTTAAAATAGACCAGTGCAGGTCTACAGAGCAGCTTTCTCACTGGATCCTTGTTTGAAATATTGACATTCTCATAAAAAGTCTTTCTTGTAATAAAAAGAAATGAATGAAAACGTCCGTAGTCTGTTGTGTTAAGGATGGCTCATTTGAGGGAAAAAGGGAGTCAGTATTTCACTACCTATCCCTGAAAGCTTGACAGTCATGGTAAGTGAAAAGCATGAAACACGATTCATTTAATTGATGTGAACAATTGACTTTTATCTTTGGAAAGCTTTATTTTCAAAATGTGATCCACCATTTGCAAATGTTGCAGCTATGGAATATGTCTCTGAAAAACCTACATAAAACAACTAATATATCCAGTGAAAATATCCTCTCATTCAAAGGCCACATAAATAAAAGAGGATAATAGAGTGACCATGGTGTCAGGGAGATACCTGAGTGGAATAATTACAGAAATTAATTTCAGAGACATTACACTTGCAATGGCTCCTGGATGGGTTGATGCCTCTGCTAATAAAGGCCATTTCATCATCTCATGAACATCCTCTTTTCAATGCAGACTTTTAAAACGGAGTCAGACATGCCATTAGCAGAAAATGACATCCAGCCACATACCAAGATAGCCAGACAGCAAGGACAAAAGGGACAAGATCCATTGATCTGGTCCTCCTTTCTTTCTTTGTCTGTTGAGGTTCATCCCCACTGTGCTCATCTTATCCTGCTGTGGCACTATCTGCAGAATATGACATGAAAATGGATAGTGTTAATACCTTTTGGTTGTATTATTTTCTTTTGAGGTGTCCTGCATTAATGTGGGCATGACAGTAAACATGATGTGATGGAAAATGCTGGTGCCCTCTCAGCCCGATCTTTGGTCAGAGAAGAAGAGAACAGACAGAATATAAACAGTTAACTAACAAATTTAAACATTTTTTTTATTCCATTATTATTAATCAGAGGAACCATTTTTTTTAGTTGAGCTTCTAAATCCCTTGATCTTGTTCAGCAGTCCAGAGGTAAAACCTGATTTGATCTTGGTATCAAGGGCACTTAAAGGATTTATAAAGGATATTAAATCTTCCATAAAGCCTTACTTCTTCTCTACAAGGAAGTGTCCACCAGAGTCCTTTCATTTAGAAATACAACACCCCAATACCTGGTTTACCTAAAGAAAATATTCTGACTGGTTTGGTTCTAACTGGATGTCTTCATCGTTTTACTTTTTACTTTTACTATTGCCATCATATTATTAGCTGCTGTACAGGACACTTTGAATTACAAGTTGGATTTTAACAGCTGTGACCTCAACCGGATCCCCACACACAGCTCATGATCTGTAGGTGACACAGTGAGGAGGAAGTAGCCAGCTGTGACCTTGATCCAGTGTTATCAGTATATTACCCTGTCACCTCTCAAGCAGCCCTTATAAATCAGTTAACGGATTGTAAATCTGCTGTCAGGTGACACAGAGTCAAGTACATGACAAATATCTCCAGGCAGGAGAGGACAATGCATGACCTCATGGGAAATAATCACATACAAAAAATAAATGAACAAAAAATAAAATTAAAAAATCAGCAAGTACTGCACGTGTATTCTGTGCAGACTGCCACTAAAGTGTATGAACTTACTTATTACAATTCAAGCGCTGAATTTCTTCCACTTTAAGCTCCAATTAAAATATTACCTAATGAGAAGGAAATAGGGCTGAAAAGTGACCTACCATGGTGAGGAACAGTTCTACACTGATAATAGCAGCCATGGCTACCGAGGTTACCTCTGCTGTCTGCCAATCAAAAAATAAAACACTAGGATCATGGAGCAGCAGAGAGAGTGAGTAGCTTTACATGAGTGATTTGCTGGAGCAGCCATATGGCCGCCTAGTGGGAGTAGTCTGTCTCCAGTCAGATCAGCCCTTCACGACAGCCAGTTCAATAATGGGTCAATAATGGTTGGGAGATTTTTGTCATGTTATGTAAGATGCTAACAGGGAGTTACATGACAAATCTCTGAGATGTCATTTGTGTTTTGATGGCTCTCTCTTGGGGATCTCTGCTAAAGGCACAGTCACAGCCATATTGATTTAGACCTAAAAAAAAAAAACTTATGGGAAGCAGCAATAGTTAACGTGAAATTTTAAGATATGGTCAAATGTGAGAAAAAGGCAAGATCAGACTGTGAACATAATAAAAAGCAGGACAGAGATGAAAGTCATAAACCAAGTAGAAATTAAAGTCAGTATGCCAATGCAAATGAAACACTAAAATAAATATCAAGTCCAAACCCCAATCATAATTAATGAGGAAATGATGAGGAGAATGATGCAGGTCCATAAAACAATATCAGCCAGCACCAAAAAACCTAAAAGGCCATGAAACCAAGAAGAGATTTAGGTCAGTTATGTTCTGTCCACCATAAAGAAACTGAAATGAGAGCAGCTTTAGAACCTATGACTTAACAAACTGGGTTCCACTTTAGAACCCAAACTGGCCCAGCCTGAGCTCATTCCCTCAGTCTGTTCACTTGTGCATGCAGCCTTCAACGTCGTACCGACCGTTGTGGAATTTCGATTGTTGCTTTGACAGCTTGGTTTGTTCCGTATTGTGACCTACAGAAGTTGAATATGGCGTTTCTGGAGGGAAGCAGAGGAATATACAGACCCATCAGGGTATGTCAGCTTGTTTGCTTGTTTCTACTGGAGTTAGACTTTTCAGGTATATTTCATCAAGTTAAAGATAGGGTTGGAGATTCTGGAAAAACGGTTCTAGTAGGCCACATTTTGAAAATACGCAAGTCAAAAGTCCCAGCCCCCTTCCTCAAACTAACCCTAACCCTGAAGTCGAAATGCCTGCCGCCATCTCTGAGCAGCAAATCAGCAATCCAGAGATAAACTCTGCTGTGGTTTAAGGTCCACTGTCATATCCTGCTGAACATGCAGCCAAAATCCAGGCCAAGGAGGATGGTGGTGCAGAATCCAGCCTGGACCTGGACACTAAACCCTCTTCTGAATCAGACAGTGCTGCGCTGGCAAATCTGCTGTCACCCCCTGCTGAACCTGCAGTCAAAGATCAGGCCATGGAG